>NW_026712383.1:1381952-1479409 GCF_030504385.1 Musca domestica | reverse complement strand
AAATTTTTATCATTTGTGTTTTTCAGTGCTTAAGTGAAGTGTTTAAAACTAAAATAAAGTGAAAATGTCTGGTCGTGGTAAAGGTGGCAAAGTTAAGGGAAAGGCAAAGTCCCGTTCCAATCGTGCTGGTCTTCAATTCCCCGTCGGTCGTATCCATCGTCTGTTGCGCAAAGGCAACTATGCTGAGCGTGTTGGTGCCGGTGCTCCCGTCTATTTAGCCGCTGTCATGGAATATTTGGCTGCTGAAGTCTTGGAATTGGCTGGCAATGCTGCCCGTGACAACAAGAAGACTCGTATCATTCCCCGTCACTTGCAATTGGCCATCCGTAACGACGAAGAATTGAACAAATTGCTGTCTGGCGTTACCATTGCCCAAGGTGGTGTATTGCCAAACATCCAAGCTGTTCTCTTGCCCAAGAAGACCGAAAAGAAAGCCTAAATTATTCGAAAGGTATTATGGAAATGAAGAAGAAGAATACAGACCATCGTATGATTCCATAGAAAAATCAACCAATCCGTCCTTTTCAGGACGACAAAAAATATTTGAAAAGAGAAAGAAAATTGCGTCAAGCTACATTTGTATGAAAAAATAAAAATTCTCAATAATGAGAGACGTTGGCAGAATAACTGTTTTTCGTTGTCAGTTGCATATTTGTGTTGTCGTTGTTGTTGTCTCTTATGATTTCAGGAATAGAGCGAGCGAGAGAGGAGAGATCGTGGCGTCACCAAATGAGTATGTATAACATGAAGAAGAAGCATGTGGCAGTTGGTGGTGGCTTCGCAGTAATTTTATGTGAAAAAATCGTA
Source organism: Musca domestica (assembly GCF_030504385.1). Taxonomy (NCBI): domain Eukaryota; kingdom Metazoa; phylum Arthropoda; class Insecta; order Diptera; family Muscidae; genus Musca; species Musca domestica. Next base: position 1,478,602 of record NW_026712383.1, on the reverse strand, counting down.
CCCCGGCGCATTCTTTGGGGAAAAGGCATAAAGTAGATGATTTGCAAGGGAATTTTGGCGGCAAAGTAGTGTTTTGGTGGAAATAAATCGACGCATACATGAAAATAAAAGCGCATTGTGGTGCTATGGAAAATTTTAAACACAAAAATAGAACAAAAGTAACATAGTAAAATGAAAATTAATGAAAATAATTACAAAGAAAAATAAAATAACGTAAATTAATAATTAAATTAAAATAAAATAAGAAAATTTTTAAAAATTAAGGCAAATATTAATGAAAATTTAAGCAAATTTTAATGAAAATATTTAAAGATAAATTAAAGAATTTTTGAATAATAAATACATTTTATGAAAATAAAAGATACTTTAAATGAAATCACAAATTTTTAAATTAATAATAAGGAAATAAATAAAATAATTTTAAATTAATAATAAGGAAATAAATAAAATAATTTTAAATAAAACGAAAATGTGATTTAAAAAAAAAAATCTAATGAAAAATTAAATAGAAATTAATTGAAAATTAAATAAGAAAATTGAACATAAATAAAATAAAATTCATTTAATGAAGAATTTTTAAATAAAATTCAACGATTTTAATTTTCGATACAATTTTAAAGGAAATGATTAGTGAATAATTTGCAAATTTTTAATGAAATTTTTAAAATAATATGAATCAACGATCTATTTAATAAATATTTTCAACAATTTCAAATTAAATTTTGAGAAAGATTCAACAATGTTTGAAAAAGTCAAAATGAAATTCCTTTGCTACCACAGCATGGTTGTTCTTTAGTAATATCAACTAAATAATACCAATACATACATAAAGCGACGCTATGTTATACTCATATTATACGAAAAGGAAGAAGAAGAATAACTAAATGTGTTTAGCGATGTGAGTTGCCGACGGCATGTTTATGATCGGGAATAAAATACGAGACATCGGTAAAACAAGGTTTTCGGTGAAAATATTCTGGAGAAAATTGAAACGAGTAAGTATTTATATTTTTTCTTTATTTGATTTTTAGACATTTTTCATGAATTGTGAGAAAAAAATACGAGAAAGCTGAAAAAGAAAATTATTAGAAATTTTAAATAAAATTCCTATATTTCCTAAGGTAAGTGTTTATTTTTTATTTATTTTAATTTAAAAAATAGTTTTCAACAAGAAAGTATCTCTTTTTTGATATATTTTGTGGTCCTGAAAAGGACCGATTGTTTTGTTGTAAAAAAAGATTTCTCCAAATTGCGTCAAGAATTTGTTTAACCGCCGAAACCGTACAAGGTACGGCCTTGTCTCTTCAAAGCATATACGACATCCATAGCGGTGACGGTTTTACGCTTAGCATGTTCGGTGTAGGTGACAGCATCACGAATAACGTTTTCCAAAAACACCTTCAGAACACCACGAGTTTCTTCGTAAATCAGGCCAGAGATACGTTTTACACCGCCACGACGAGCCAAACGTCTAATAGCTGGCTTGGTAATACCTTGGATGTTATCACGGAGCACTTTCCTGTGACGTTTAGCGCCACCTTTTCCCAAGCCTTTACCACCTTTACCACGACCAGTCATTTTTTCACTTTAGTTTATTTCACTTATCACTTCACGAACAGTTTGAGCACTAATGTTTTTTTCCGGCGATTCCGCTCGTATTTATACAAAATTTGAGGCTCTCTCCAACCATTTAACGCACAAGTAAAGTATGTACAGTTATATGTGTGTGTGTACATTTGCCGTTAGTATTGTATGTTCTCTCTTGTGTGTGCGTGTACATTTGGTATACGGATAGGTAAGAATTCACTAACATATCAACCCCGAAAGTTGATGCTAACAGCACAATTTTCTATAAATACTCGTTTTCGTGGCGATGGCAACGTTATTACAGTGTCTACCGTGTTTGTGTGCAGTTCGTGAAATAACATCTCTTCGGCAGTGTTAATTCGTATAGTGGTGGTTGTTCATAGTGGTGTTTGCTGTGGTGGTTGATTGCGGTGGCGATTGCTGTGCTGTGGTGGTGGTCTTTCAAAAGGCGAGAAATTTTGTTATTTTGCTGGAATAAGGCAAAATTGGTTTGGGTGTCTCGAAAAGTTGAGAAGCCCATAGAAGGCAGCAAAATTGGATTTTTGCTAATTACAAGGCACACAAACGAGTATTTGAGCAGTGGTGGTTTCTGGAGACCACAAATCAACAGTGCTGGCGGGAAACCCCAAAACCGTCAGCACCCCAAAGCCGACGGCGAAAATTTCTGACGCCGTCAAAATTGAAAATTTGGGATTTGCTGCCAAAATTGATATGGCGGCAAATGTAAGCGGTTTAGCGAACAAAACAGTTCCTGAGGTGGTATTTGCCAAGCCAAAAATGGCAAATACAAACGAGTCTGTGGCATCTGATGGTGCCATGAGTGAAAGCGGACATTCTGTCAGTTCGGATGTCCCAAGGCAGCCCCGTAAAAAGCGCTGCCACTGTAACGTAGGTAATTCCGCCTACGATACAATAAAGTTGGAGGCTCTAGTGCGGCAACTAGAAGCAAGAATCCTCCGCCTAGAAGAAGAAAAGGGGCGTATGGCAGCAGAGCTGGCTGCTGCCAACCAAGCGCTAGCAAAATGCGCAATTCATCCCCCCAGCAAGGAGACCGTTTTGGCTACCGAGGCAGCCGAAGAACTCGGTATGGCGGACGACGAGATGGAGGTCGCACCGCCGGCGACTGAGGCAATAAAGAAGAAGAAAGATACCTCCAAGGGCGCTGTACCGAAACTACGGTATGTTTTGAAGGAGGTAGAGGAGAAAAATGCGGCATCTGAGAGAAGTGCCGTGAAAGTTGCTGCAAAAGCTGTTCCTGCTGCTGCTGTCAATATTGTTACCGCTGCTGCTGCTGCCGAGAAGACTGTTCCCGCCGCTGCATCAAAGGCTGTTTCCGGTGCTGCAAAGTCAAAGCAGCAAATTCAACAAACCTCGGCTGGCAAAAACATGCCAGCCTTCAAGATTTTCGACGCTGGCGTTTCAGAGGTTGCTGGCGTTCTTCGACGACATTTGAATTCAGGTGAGTTTAGTATAACTCTTGTCCGTCCGTCCGTCTTGTCGTTGAAGGTTAAAGGCCTCAACGCTTTTAATGTAGTCAAGGAGACCTTGACTGTACGTGGGTATAAATTTTATACCCACACTCCTAGGGAGTTACGCCCTCATATGCTGGCCATTGAGGGCCTAACCAGCGAGTATTCGCCTGAGGATGTTAGTGAGTTCCTCACTAATCAATCAGGATTAAAAATTGAAGTTCTTGGTCTGACCAACATCTCCTACCGATTGTGGCTTTTGCGTGTCAGCAAAAGCTCTGACATCTTGGGGCTGTATAACCTCAAGAAGATTTTCGACTGCAACGTCAAGGTCCGTAAGGACAAAGGTCGTGGAATGCAGCAATGTTTCAATTGCCAAGGCCACGACCATATTGCGACCAATTGCACTTTGCCAAAGCGCTGTAACAAGTGCAATAACAAACACGGTCCAAAAGAGTGTCCTGTTCCTCCAAAGGGACAAGACACTCTAATCGAGTATACCGATCCAAATACCGGGGAGGTAGTAAAGAAGGTGGCTCAGCCCTGTTTCTGCGTAAACTGTGGCAAATATGGACACCCTGCTTCGGCTAGGGACTGTCCCCACCGTTTGGCAATTTTAGCCCGCAAGGCTAAAGCTAAGGCCGACATTCAGGCCAAAAATGAGGCGCGCTCTCTGCGCATTGCGGCAGCCCGTGCGGACTTTTCGTACGCCACTATTGCAGGTGGTGGTCATAAACCAGCACCAGCCCAATCTCGTGCTAGCAACATTTCACGTTCTAGCAATCAACCTCCCCATAAAGAGGTAAACTCTCAGTCTGAGAATATAGTCCAATTCTTCGGAACGGACTTCTCTCAAAAATGCGAGAAGGCTAGGGCTTTTGGCCCTATCTTCCAAAAAATAATGGCATCTTCAGGTATTGACGCCGCCATGTCTGCCTGGTTGCTATGCATTGCTGGAAATGTCCAGTTTTAAAGTAGTCTTTTAAATGTGAACTCTTTGATTTCATTATCAAAGAGACACTATTTGAAGTTGTTAGTTGAGGAGAGGAGGCCGGATGTACTCCTTTTGGCTGAGCATAAGCTCAGCCCTTCTCATAATTTTAGTTTAGAGGGATATAGGGTTTTTCTCCAATATCGTGAAGGGGCGCAACGCGGGGGTGGTACCGCGGTTGCTATTCGAGATGGTATTCGCTGTGATCGAATACCACTCTCAACCGGTCACATTGAGTCCTGTGCGGTGAGGGTATGGAAGGATGATGGCTCCACTGTAGCTTTCGTCTCAATGTACCTCGCACCTAATGAGACACTACGGCCCGTGGACATTTTGCAGGTTTTTGACCTATATAACTCTGGGGAAGTTTTGATCGGAACCGACCTAAATGCGAAGCACACTTCGTGGGGAGGTAACGTGAGAAACTGGAGTGGACAAGTTTTAGACAGACTTTTACAGGACTGCCTAGACTTTGAGGTAATAAGGTCGGATATTCCGACTAGGGAGACTGCGACATCTGCCTCATATATAGATTTATTTCTGCGTACACCAGGACTCCCTCTGGTTGGCGGCGGAAATATTTCTATGGCATTTGATTTTGAATCGGACCACAGGGCGATTCAAATTCAATTAAATTTGGGGGGTCTGGCGAGAAATGAAGGACAGAAATTTCTGAACTTCAATCGCATGAATGTAGGACGATTTAGGCGTCAGCTTAGGTTAGGGCTAGATGAGTGCACTCTACCATCTAACAGAAATGCTTCAATAGATGAGGTAGATAGGTGTGTGGAAAATCTAGGTGAGATTTTCCGCAATGCTATAGAAACCTCTGTACCTAAACAGAGAGTTAAGCCTAAGACTCTTGGAGATCTTCCCCCGAGAATTTTGGGCTTTATACGTGAGCGTCGCAGGCTATGCCGCACTCTCCGTAGATCTGGTGATCCAGATAGATTTCCTGCTCTTAGAGCCGATATCAGAAATCTGGATCGCATAATTGAGGACTCTGTTCGAATTTTCGAACAAGATAGACTCAAAGATTATTTAGGGAGAATAAGAGTTGATGGGAAAACTTTTGGCAAAGTCAAAAGGGCAGCTGGACTCGATACCAGAGAACCTGTAAGTCATCTAGTAGACATCACAGGTCGACTTATTACGGACGACAGTGAAAAGGCCGAAGCCTTAGCAGACCATGTGCAGGGTGTTTCGCCTGCGATGGGAGGACCGAGTGCTAATTTCTCAGGAGGACCAGTTAATCGGTTTCCTGGGGAACATGATGCTCTCCGTAGCTCAGTTAATCGAGCTACCGAGGGGGTCAGCGATCGGTCCCCCATGGTAAATTTCGGCGATACATTTACTGCGGATGGGGCTATTGTTGAAAACTCCACTCGTTGGAACGAGGGTGGTTTTCTTCGCGCCGGTTGTGTGGGTAGGGCAATCGCCCGTAGGCCAGCACGTAAATCCTGCGGTTTGGACAGAATACCCGATACCGCCTTAAAAAAGGCGGGAGAGGTTATTTTCACGTTCCTGGCAGTGTTATTTAATCACTGTCTGAACCTGGGTTACTTTCCCAGGGCATGGAAAGAGGCTATGTTGGTTCCCATATTTAAGAGGGGTTCACCTCTGGGACAATGTAGCAGCTATAGGCCGATATCACTTTTATCAGCCTTCGGTAAACTCTTCGAGTCTTTCATTTTGGAAAGATTAAATAAACTCGTAGAGGATAAAAGGGTGTTGAAGGACAACCAGTTCGGGTTTAGGGCAGGCCTATCCACTGTCCATGCCCTAACTGCTCTCACATCCTATGTGGTTTCAGGTCTTAACAATAGGTATGGTACTATTGCAGTTGGACTTGATTTCTCTAAAGCCTTTGATACCGTATGGCATCAAGGTTTATTGTTTAAAATGCAACGGTTTGGGTTTGATCACCAAACTGTGAGATTAGTAGGAAGTTTCCTGTCTGATAGGTATTTCAGAGTTAGGGTAGGTGAGCGACTATCTAGTCGCAGACCTGTACTGACTGGTGTGCCCCAGGGCTCCCTCCTAGGGCCGATGTTGTTTAACATCTATGTCAGTGACATGCCTACACCTCCACGTGGAGGGTTGGCATTATCATATGCTGATGATGTGCTTGTGGCGTATACGGCCCCATTACTTCGTATTGCGGAAGCACGTTTGAACATTTATCTTGAGGTATTATATAGGTTCTTTACCATATGGGGCCTCAAGCTAAATGGGGACAAATGCTCGGCAATTGTATTTACCGGGAAAACTCAATATGTCCGTCCAAATTTTACAAGGTACCATCCGGTCGTGAAAGTTGGACCTCATATTGTGGAAATAAAGGACAGGATAAAATACCTTGGGGTCATTTTTCAAAAGAATTTTGACTTCAATGGACATATAGACTTTATCCTGGACAGAGCGAGAAAGGTCTTCTTCAGCTATCAAGGGCTGATGAAGATGCGGGATGGCTTAACTCCCGAAGTTAAGTTGCTGTTATATCGGCAAATAATGCGACCTATTGTTGCCTACGCTTTTCCTGTCTGGTTTGGCATATCGTCCAACCAGATGGAAAAGCTTAGGAGGTGGGAGCGTAGTGTCCTGATTTCATGTTTAGGCATGAGAGGACTGCTTTTTAGACATGATGGCACTATCAGACGGCCCTCTAATAGGGCCATCTATGATAGGGCAGGGGGAGAAAGAATTGACAGGGTCCTGATTTCAGGTGCACTGCAATTTTTGGACAGATCTGACGGACTTGACAACACTATCGTCGAGAACGCCCTATACTGCAATCTGGACGCAGAAGGTCTGAGAGGCCTCAGACACCTGCCTCCTGGGGCCTTAAAAAGGCTGTCGGAGGAAGGGATGTTGTATGTCGATGGGGAACTCCATTTTTACCATCGACGCCACAACACCCTCAATGTTGATGACGTCGTGTACAACAGTACTCAATAATTGGGCTCAAAGACCAATTAAAAAACTTGTAAATATTGTATATAGTAGAATTAGTTCTTAGTTCGTAGTCTTAGATTTTAAGTCATAGTTTTAAGATTTTATATAACTTAGTAGAGTTCGCCCATTTTTTAATCTTGGATTTTTTTTGGGGCATTTATGTTAAGTTTCAGTTTGTTTTATATTATAATTTATGTCGATAGATGCGAAGTGCCTAGAGCACAGCGAATTGTTATGTAAAATAGTAGTAGATAGCGAATAGCTATATATAGTTAAGATTTTAGTACAGTAAGCCATTTCTGTTAGTATGTAAGTTTATAATCCAAATAAATATGGCCATAGGCAAAATTGAAATTGAAATTGTTTGTGTGCATATCTCTAGTGAAGTGAAAAAAATTCAAGTGAAAAATGGCTCGTACTAAGCAAACTGCCCGTAAATCGACCGGTGGAAAGGCTCCCCGTAAACAACTAGCTACCAAAGCTGCCCGTAAGAGTGCCCCAGCCACCGGCGGTGTTAAGAAGCCTCATCGTTTCCGTCCTGGTACAGTTGCTTTGCGTGAAATCCGTCGTTACCAGAAGAGTACTGAATTGTTGATCCGCAAATTGCCCTTCCAACGTTTGGTTCGTGAAATCGCTCAAGATTTCAAAACTGACTTGCGTTTCCAGAGCTCTGCTGTTATGGCCTTGCAAGAAGCCAGTGAAGCCTACTTGGTTGGTCTTTTCGAAGATACTAACTTGTGCGCCATCCATGCTAAGCGTGTCACCATCATGCCTAAGGATATCCAATTGGCCAGACGTATTCGTGGAGAACGTGCTTAAATTCTTGACGTTTTAAAAGCAACAATTTTACAACAAAACAATCGGTCCTTTTCAGGACCACAAATATTTTACAAAAAAGAGATATTTTTACTCAATCTACAATTTTTAGTATTTTTTTGAAATAAATAAAAATAATTTAGGGCTATGATTATTTTTCAACAATTAACATTTTTTATAATAAAGATATATTTTTTGATGTTGTTTTTTTTTTTTTCGTTGATGATTTTTCGACACTTTATTTTTTTATTTAATTTTTTTATTTTATTTTGATCGAATATTTTATTTTTTGAATTTTATTTGAATTTTTTGAATTATCCATTTTGATATTTTCCTTTAATTTGCAAAATTATTATCATTTTTGTACTCCCTCTTCGAAAAAAAATGCAATGACTCATAAAAACAACCACCACATACATTTTGCTAACGGGATTTTTTTTGTCCATTTTGTTTTTTTCCTTTTCCCGTTAAACAAAAAATTGCTCTCTTTATGATTTTTGGCGCGACATTTGTCTATTTCTCTCATTTTATTCCCCTTCGATCATTTTTTTCTGTTGTGGACTATTCAATTTAACGGGAAAAATTCTCTGCCTTCAATTTCTACGAATTATTTCATGTGAATTTTAAAAATTTCCAGCTAAAATGTTGCCCTCCTATTTAATTTTTTTCAGGAATGATGTATGAAATATGTTTTTTTCATTTTCAGCAAAATTTTGAATTGTTTTATACGCATTTTAAGACATTTAAATATGAATTTTCTCCATATGGAATTACAAAATTATTTATGCCCGATGTATTTAGAGAAATTGGTAATAATTTATTATTTTCAAAAATTGAAGAAGAAAATAATTGATTTGTTCAGAATTTTGATGTAAAATATAATTAAAAGTATTATAAAAAGGAATTCCAATAATATCTACCTTTGAAGTTGATCGAAAATCATTTTTGTAAAACGCAATTAATTTCATGACATTTCTAAGTGTTCTAGTTGATATTTGCCTGTAAAGAGGAATTTCTTTTTGGGAATATTTTTTTATAAAATTAACAAAAAATTGACAAAATAACGTAGAAAATGGCTTTTAATACTATTTTTTATAAATTATAGAACAAATTATGTTAAAATTCACAAAAAATATTGCAAAATGAAAATACATAACCGTTTGTCAGTGAATGCCTGTACATTGGTAGTATGAAGTATTCTGGGGATTTTGTAACTTTTCCCCGTAAATTATGACTTTTTGTGAATAATGTTATATTTTGATGTAAATATACAAATTCTGAAATGTTTTTTAAGAAATTTTTATAAAACTTATTAAGATTTGAGCTTTCAAATTTATTTCAAGAAAAACTTTTCTTCATTGAAATTATGCCAACAAGAGGATTTCTGCTGTCATAGACCACATAATAATTTCAATTTTTTCACATAGTAAAATATGAAATTGCATCAATATTTTTCTTTGATCCTAAAGTAAACATATCAGGCTACATTTTCAAAAAGAATTTTCAATTAAATTTTCGTAAAAAATTTGATTTTTTTAAATTTTAGTTGGAAATTTGTGATTACATTTTTATAATCTGCCAAGTTAAACGTTTATAATTCACAAACGGCAAGTGATAATTACACCAAACTTTCTTTAAAACATAGCCTGAAATCTATACTTTAAAGGTATAAAACATTTTTAGTGAAAATTATCAAAGCTTCTTCAGGAAAATTTAATTTCTCCGAAAACTTTTGTAAAAAATTAAACACGCTTCCACACAATCTTTCGAAAAATTTACCAATTGACTACTATGCACATCTCATCTTTTCGATGTACCTACACTTTAGCTCGCCGCTAACAAAAATAATAGTACACATAAATTTGTGAGTGTATTTGTGTTAACAGTGAAATATAAACCAAACAGTGAATAACCATGTCTGACGCCGCCGTTGTTGAAGCCACCGCCTCCCCAGTTGCCGCTGTTGAGAAAAAGGCACCAAAAAAAGCCGCTGCCAAAGCAAAGAAGCCATCAGCTGCCCCTACCCACCCTCCAACCCAGCAAATGGTTGATGCCGCCATCAAGACCCTGAAGGAACGTGGAGATTCATCATTGCCCGCCATCAAGAAATACTTGGCCAGCACCTACAAAGTAGATGCCCAAAAATTGGCCCCCTTCATCAAGAAGTACTTGAAAGGTGCCGTTGCCAGTGGAAAATTGATCCAAACTAAAGGTAAGGGTGCTTCTGGTTCATTCAAATTGTCTGCTTCGGCCTCTAAGGAACCCAAAGCTAAGACTGCTGAAAAGAAGAAGAAGGCCCCAGCCGCTGGTGACAAAAAGAAGAAGGCTGCCGCCCCTAAAAAGGCCGCTGGTGAGAAGAAGGCAGCTGCCAAAAAACCCTCTGCCGCCAAGAAGACCGCTGAAAAGAAGAAGGCCGACAAAACAAAGGCAAAGGCTGCCAAGAAAACCGGTACAGTTAAAGCTAAACCAGCAAAGACCGCCGCCAAAGCATCTGCCACTAAACCAAAGGCACCCAAGGCAAAAACTGCAGCTGCTAAGCCCAAAAAGGCCGCAGCAGCAAAGAAGCCAGCTGCTAAGAAAACCGCCGCCAAGAAGTAATTTTTCCCAGAAAGATTACTTTTTCCACAATATTTTCGATATTCGAAAACATACTATCTAACAGCCCTTTTCAGGGCTACAAATTAAATTAAAAAAGAGAAAAATATTTTCAACAGTTATCGTATATATTTTTGTTACCTAAATAAATAAGTAAATTTGTACACGTGTTTGATTTTGGGAAAAAAAATTACTTTCGCTAATTACTGTTCTTATTAGGTAATTTTATTGAGCCAATATAATCGAGGACGCCACTGGATTATTTTTTAACCCAGGTCATAAAAGATAATAAAATATTTAAATTTTTTCCTAATTACCCACAGGTCATAATTCTCGAAAATCCCCATAATTTGGTCAATTTTATAATTTCTACTTAATTTTGAAAATTTTGTCATTTTCATATTCTCTCAAATTTCACAAATTTCACCCAGAAATGACATTTTGGCAAAATATTTACATTTTCCATCAATATATTTTTTCCTTTGAAAATTTCTGCCTCAGCCTTATATTTCGTTGCTTTGCCGTTGTGCTGTAACAAAATGCTCACACATACATGATGCCCATTCGATGTTGATCAACGACGGCAAGGCAAATCACCACTAACACACGCACACATACACGACGACGATGGCTGTTATAGCATATCGCACAAGCAAGCAAGCAAAGGTTACACATAGGCACATATGCGAGTTAGCTAAATGCATGGAAAAATCATTGTATAGAGAAAAATATATTTCTTATGGAATTTTATTCGTTTATTACTAAATAATGATAAATTGTAGCTTCAACAAAAATATGATCTCTTTTGAAATGTTTTTTGTGGCCCTGAAAAGGGCCTTTTAAGGTAGTATTTCGACGCATGAAAATGAAAAATATCAAGACATTTACTTGGAGCTGGTGTATTTAGTAACAGCCTTGGTACCTTCACTGACGGCGTGCTTAGCCAATTCACCGGGCAACAATAGACGGACGGCGGTCTGGATTTCCCGACTGGTGATGGTCGAGCGCTTGTTGTAGTGGGCCAAACGAGAGGCTTCGGCGGCAATACGTTCGAAGATATCGTTGACGAAACTGTTCATGATGCTCATGGCCTTGGAGGAGATACCGGTGTCGGGATGGACTTGCTTCAACACTTTGTAAATGTAGATAGCGTAACTCTCCTTACGCTTGGTACGTCTCTTCGACTTATCGCCCTTGGTAATGTTCTTTTGGGCTTTGCCGGCCTTCTTTGCTGCTTTACCACTGGTTTTAGGAGGCATTTTCACTTATTATTTTTTTGAATCACACAAACACTTTTAACACTGTTCACAAATGATAACCAAAACGGTTGCTTTTGCTTTTAAATTTGCCATTTATTAATCCATATATTGTTACAAAGAAAATATTGGCTTATTTTAAATTCAATTTAATATATGCTTGGGATTTTTGAAATCTCTTAAGCCTAGGTATATCAATTTACATATAACAAGTTGATTTTGTTATAATAGTGTAACAGTTTTACTGTTTACACATCATCATACATTTTTAAGTTAATGGTCATTAGTAGTAGCTCAAAAAAGGATTATTAAAAAGAGCTAGTTCATATAATTTTTTGAAAATTTGTCTTAAATCTAATCTTAAATCTAGGCTTAATACTAATCTTAAATCTATACTTAAACTACAATTATATACAATATTTACATAATAATACATACATTATTGTGAGGTAATGTACACTGTGTCTGTAATATTAAATGTTTTGTATCTTCTATGGTAGAATAGGAGATTACTATTATTATCATAAAGTATTCCTTCATCTCGAAGCTTAGTAAGGTCGGCGGGAGAGAGATGTCTTTTTTCCAGAATGGGAGGGTCGTCATGAGCTCCTTATCATCTCGTATAAAAATATTGAGATAATGTCTCTTGGCCAATGAGATACAAGAGTTTATGTTCAGAAAAAAGCAAATAAGTGAATTAGTCATCGATACTACTCATTGCGAATATCATGCCAAGAGTGGCTTGGGCTTGCCCCTCTGTCTCTTTTAATCTTCGGTATTCTGGTATGAATTTAACCACTCGATTTATGACTAAACTCAAGTTGACACCAAATGTCTTTTGACAATCCTCCGATACGGTAGAGAATATATCCAAAATACCTTCATTTTGCTGCCTATGTGGGGTAGGCTGAATGTTAGGGGCTGGTTTTGTAGTACGGCTGTTGTTTATTACATCAGCGTACTGAACACCTGGACGTGTCAATGCCGAAGATGCTTTATATGCCATTGATTTGGCACGTGCTTCTTCCTTGGCTTTATTTATTTTTGCCATATAAGCTATTTTCATTGGGCATTTGGGGGAACTTGCAACATGCCCCTCTTTTTCGCAATTGACACATTTAATGGTTTTTCTAACTTCTTCTCCAGTATTTGGATCAACAATCGTAATTTCATCAATTCCCTGTTCTTTACCAGGTAGTGGACATTCCCCTGGACCATGAGGGTCGCAACATTTAACACACCTATATGGCATGCCGCATCCTGCAGAAGTATGTCCAGGTCTTTGACAATTTCGGCACTGCGTGTCATTTCTACCTTTATTCTTACGAATGCGTACATTCCAATTAAGAATTTTCTTGATTTTATAAATTTTATTAATATCTGAGTGGCGTGCAAACCAAATTAACCATTTATTTTCTGAAATATTAATGGTTTTAATTACCTCAATTGGAAAGTTAAAATTAAAATTATTTTCCAAACAATTTCTAATTTCGTTTTCTGAAAATTCGCTGGAGAGATTTTCTACCACTACCTTATATGGTAAGAGAATTTTGGGTGTATGGGTGTGGTATTTTATACCAGATTCACCTAATTTCTGTGTTACCTTTGTAAAGTCTTCGAGAGATCTGACCTTCACATTTATTCTTGAATTTCTTAATAAAATTAATGAGTACTCACCGTGACCCAACCATTCGTTGATTAGTTTGGACATCTCTTTCGCACTGATATCGTATACAGTTATAGAAGTATTCGTTTTTCTACTGTCATTCTTATTATTAGATGTAGTTGGACTGCTAGTCGCCGGGACATCTGAAGATTTCTGCACATTTGAAGATTTCTGCATATTTGAAGATTTCTGCATATTTGTAGATTTCTGCATATTATTGCCGTTTGCCGGAATTTTGTCGATTTTGCTTGATTTCTGGATGTCGTCCTTCATTATCACTTTTCCATTGTTGATTTTTGCAATATTTTTCGTACCGTCCGTACGAACAGAAACTGCTGGCAGTGCAGTTTGTACTTCTACATCCATCGCAGTGCTGAGGTTTTCTGCTACCTCAGCCGACCAATCATTATTTGCATCTTTAGCATTTGTATGCTTATTGAATTCTTGCGATTTATATTTTTGTAATTCTTCACATAGGATATTATATTTTTCTTTTAGGCTTTTTAATTCGGCCATAAGCTGTGCATTGATCTGAATTGAATTTTCTAAAGATGATTCACTACTGTCACCTTCAGCTCTCTTTTTCTTTTTGCGTTTTCGCAATGAAATGTCTTTTATAGTTTTGGAAGTATCACTTGTTGCCGCATTTATGCTTGCATCACTTAGGTATTCGATGGGCGTAGCCAATGCCTTATTTTCACAATTAATGTCAGCAGATGTTTGTTTGACTACATTATTATTTTTATTTAATGTAGTAATATTTTCATCAAAAAATGCTTCAACAGTCACTTTTCTACCTTTTATGATGGTAGTGTTTATTTTGGATGTTTTTTCATCCATATTCAATTTTACATTTGAATGTCTTTTTTCCACTATTAATGTTTATTTTTAACACTACTCCAAATAAGGAGCGAACACAGTAAGCTTCACTTTGCTTTGTAGCTTGTTATATTTCACTTCATTAGATGCGCACACAAACACTGTTAACACTTGAAAGATAACCAAAACGGGCAGCTATACAGAATTTGTAGATTGTAGTCGACAAGAATTTCAGGTAGTCACAGCTAGCAGGCACACACAAGGCAAACCACCCCATTATTGAAGAAATGTGTGTGTGAGAAAAGTATAAATAGCACGTTTCGATCCGAAAATTTTTATCATTTGTGTTTTTCAGTGCTTAAGTGAAGTGTTTAAAACTAAAATAAAGTGAAAATGTCTGGTCGTGGTAAAGGTGGCAAAGTTAAGGGAAAGGCAAAGTCCCGTTCCAATCGTGCTGGTCTTCAATTCCCCGTCGGTCGTATCCATCGTCTGTTGCGCAAAGGCAACTATGCTGAGCGTGTTGGTGCCGGTGCTCCCGTCTATTTAGCCGCTGTCATGGAATATTTGGCTGCTGAAGTCTTGGAATTGGCTGGCAATGCTGCCCGTGACAACAAGAAGACTCGTATCATTCCCCGTCACTTGCAATTGGCCATCCGTAACGACGAAGAATTGAACAAATTGCTGTCTGGCGTTACCATTGCCCAAGGTGGTGTATTGCCAAACATCCAAGCTGTTCTCTTGCCCAAGAAGACCGAAAAGAAAGCCTAAATTATTTCGAAAGGTATTATGGAATGAAAAAGAAGAAGAATACAGACCATCGTATGATTCCATAGAAAAATCAACCAATCCGTCCTTTTCAGGACGACAAAAAATATTTGAAAAGAGAAAGAAAATTGCGTCAAGCTACATTTGTATGAAAAAAATAAAAATTCTCAATAATTTTGTATTAGCCGTTGGCAGAATAACTGTTTTTCAAGTTCAAGTTCAAGTTTATTTTTTTCATCTGCTCTCTACACATAGTTATTTAATAACTTATTAACTAACAATATTTCTTAAGTCTATAGATTAAAAATACTTAGCATAAAGTCTTATTTTTCTAAGTTTATCTAAATAATACGATAAGGGGGGGTCACACATTTAATGTTACCTAAAATTAATTCAAAAAATTCTATAATACTTTAATGTAAATAAATTAACATTAATGAATTCCCTTAAAAAAAGATGAATAAAAAAAGGGACCCTAAATAACTGTTTTTCGTTGTCAGTTGCATATTTGTGTTGTCGTTGTTGTTGTCTCTTATGATTTCAGGAATAGAGCGAGCGCGAGAGAGGAGAGATCGTGGCGTCACCAAATGAGTATGTATACTATGAGGTAGAAGAAGAAGCATGTGGCAGTTGGTGGTGGCTGGCTGGCTGGGTAGTAATTTTATGTGAAAAAATCGTACCCCGGCGCATTCTTGGGGAAGGCATAAAGTAGACGATTTGCAAGGGAATTTTGGCGGCAAAGTAGTGTTTTGGTGGAAATAAATCGACGCATACATGAAAATAAAAGCGCATTGTGGTGCTATGAAAAATTTGGAACCAAAAAAATAGAATAAAAGTAACATAGTAAAATGAAAATTAACGAAAATAATTACAAAGAAAAATAAAATAACGTAAATTAATAATTAAATTAAATTAAAATAAGAAAATTTTAGAAAATTAAGGCAAAATTAATGAAAATTTAAGCAAATTTTAATGAAAATATTTGAAAATAAATTAAAGAAATTTCGAATAATAAATAGATTTTATGAAAATAAAAGATACTTTAAATGAAATCAAAATTTTTTAAATTAATGAAAAGGAAATAAATTAAATAATTTTAAATAAAAGGAAAAGTGATTTTTAAAAAATAATCTAATGAAAAATTAAATTAATTGAAAATTAAATAAGAAAATTTAACATAAATAAAATAAAATAAAATTAATTTAATGAAGAATTTTTAAATAAAATTCAGTGATTTTAATTAAAAAAAAAAATAATGATTTTAATTTTCGATACAATTTTAAAGGAAATTATAAGTGAATAATTTAGAAATTTTTAATGAAATTTTTGAAAATAATATGAATCAACGATCTATTTATTAAATATTTTTAACAATTTAAAATAAAATTTTGAGAAAATATGCAACAATGTTTAAAAAAAGTCAAAATGAAATTACTTTGCTACCACAGCATGGTTGTTCTTTAGTAATATTGACTAAACAGCACCAATACATACATAAAGCGACGCTATGTTATACTCATATAATACGAAAAGGAAGAAGAAGAAGAACTAAATGTGTTTAGCGATGTGAGTTGCCGACGGCATGTTTGTGATCGGGAATAAAATACGAGACATCGGTAAAAGAAGGTTTTCGGTGAAAATATTCTGGAGAAAATTGAAACGAGTAAGTATTTATATTTTTTCTTTATTTGATTTTTAGACATTTTTCACGAATTGTGAGAAAAAAAATACGAGAAAGCTGAAAAAGAAAATTATTAGAAATTTTGACATAAAATTCTTATATTTCCTAAGGTAAGTGTTTATTTTTTATTTATTTTAATTTAAAAAATAGTTTTCAACAAGAAAGTATCTCTTTTTTGATATATTTTGTGGTCCTGAAAAGGACCGATTGTTTTGTTGTAAAAAAAGATTTCTCCAAATTGCGTCAAGAATTTGTTTAACCGCCGAAACCGTACAAGGTACGGCCTTGTCTCTTCAAAGCATATACGACATCCATAGCGGTGACGGTTTTACGCTTAGCATGTTCGGTGTAGGTGACAGCATCACGAATAACGTTTTCCAAAAACACCTTCAGAACACCACGAGTTTCTTCGTAAATCAGGCCAGAGATACGTTTTACACCGCCACGACGAGCCAAACGTCTAATAGCTGGCTTGGTAATACCTTGGATGTTATCACGGAGCACTTTCCTGTGACGTTTAGCGCCACCTTTTCCCAAGCCTTTACCACCTTTACCACGACCAGTCATTTTTTCACTTTAGTTTATTTCACTTATCACTTCACGAACAGTTTGAGCACTAATGTTTTTTTCCGGCGATTCCGCTCGTATTTATACAAAATTTGAGGCTCTCTCCAACCATTTAACGCACAAGTAAAGTATGTACAGTTATATGTGTGTGTGTACATTTGCCGTTAGTATTGTATGTTCTCTCTTGTGTGTGCGTGTACATTTGGTATACGGATAGGTAAGAATTCACTAACATATCAACCCCGAAAGTTGATGCTAACAGCACAATTTTCTATAAATACTCGTTTTCGTGGCGATGGCAACGTTATTACAGTGTCTACCGTGTTTGTGTGCATATCTCTAGTGAAGTGAAAAAAATTCAAGTGAAAAATGGCTCGTACTAAGCAAACTGCCCGTAAATCGACCGGTGGAAAGGCTCCCCGTAAACAACTAGCTACCAAAGCTGCCCGTAAGAGTGCCCCAGCCACCGGCGGTGTTAAGAAGCCTCATCGTTTCCGTCCTGGTACAGTTGCTTTGCGTGAAATCCGTCGTTACCAGAAGAGTACTGAATTGTTGATCCGCAAATTGCCCTTCCAACGTTTGGTTCGTGAAATCGCTCAAGATTTCAAAACTGACTTGCGTTTCCAGAGCTCTGCTGTTATGGCCTTGCAAGAAGCCAGTGAAGCCTACTTGGTTGGTCTTTTCGAAGATACTAACTTGTGCGCCATCCATGCTAAGCGTGTCACCATCATGCCTAAGGATATCCAATTGGCCAGACGTATTCGTGGAGAACGTGCTTAAATTCTTGACGTTTTAAAAGCAACAATTTTACAACAAAACAATCGGTCCTTTTCAGGACCACAAATATTTTACAAAAAAGAGATATTTTTACTCAATCTACAATTTTTAGTATTTTTTTGAAATAAATAAAAATAATTTAGGGCTATGATTATTTTTCAACAATTAACATTTTTTATAATAAAGATATATTTTTTGATGTTGTTTTTTTTTTTTTCGTTGATGATTTTTCGACACTTTATTTTTTTATTTAATTTTTTTATTTTATTTTGATCGAATATTTTATTTTTTGAATTTTATTTGAATTTTTTGAATTATCCATTTTGATATTTTCCTTTAATTTGCAAAATTATTATCATTTTTGTACTCCCTCTTCGAAAAAAAATGCAATGACTCATAAAAACAACCACCACATACATTTTGCTAACGGGATTTTTTTTGTCCATTTTGTTTTTTTCCTTTTCCCGTTAAACAAAAAATTGCTCTCTTTATGATTTTTGGCGCGACATTTGTCTATTTCTCTCATTTTATTCCCCTTCGATCATTTTTTTCTGTTGTGGACTATTCAATTTAACGGGAAAAATTCTCTGCCTTCAATTTCTACGAATTATTTCATGTGAATTTTAAAAATTTCCAGCTAAAATGTTGCCCTCCTATTTAATTTTTTTCAGGAATGATGTATGAAATATGTTTTTTTCATTTTCAGCAAAATTTTGAATTGTTTTATACGCATTTTAAGACATTTAAATATGAATTTTCTCCATATGGAATTACAAAATTATTTATGCCCGATGTATTTAGAGAAATTGGTAATAATTTATTATTTTCAAAAATTGAAGAAGAAAATAATTGATTTGTTCAGAATTTTGATGTAAAATATAATTAAAAGTATTATAAAAAGGAATTCCAATAATATCTACCTTTGAAGTTGATCGAAAATCATTTTTGTAAAACGCAATTAATTTCATGACATTTCTAAGTGTTCTAGTTGATATTTGCCTGTAAAGAGGAATTTCTTTTTGGGAATATTTTTTTATAAAATTAACAAAAAATTGACAAAATAACGTAGAAAATGGCTTTTAATACTATTTTTTATAAATTATAGAACAAATTATGTTAAAATTCACAAAAAATATTGCAAAATGAAAATACATAACCGTTTGTCAGTGAATGCCTGTACATTGGTAGTATGAAGTATTCTGGGGATTTTGTAACTTTTCCCCGTAAATTATGACTTTTTGTGAATAATGTTATATTTTGATGTAAATATACAAATTCTGAAATGTTTTTTAAGAAATTTTTATAAAACTTATTAAGATTTGAGCTTTCAAATTTATTTCAAGAAAAACTTTTCTTCATTGAAATTATGCCAACAAGAGGATTTCTGCTGTCATAGACCACATAATAATTTCAATTTTTTCACATAGTAAAATATGAAATTGCATCAATATTTTTCTTTGATCCTAAAGTAAACATATCAGGCTACATTTTCAAAAAGAATTTTCAATTAAATTTTCGTAAAAAATTTGATTTTTTTAAATTTTAGTTGGAAATTTGTGATTACATTTTTATAATCTGCCAAGTTAAACGTTTATAATTCACAAACGGCAAGTGATAATTACACCAAACTTTCTTTAAAACATAGCCTGAAATCTATACTTTAAAGGTATAAAACATTTTTAGTGAAAATTATCAAAGCTTCTTCAGGAAAATTTAATTTCTCCGAAAACTTTTGTAAAAAATTAAACACGCTTCCACACAATCTTTCGAAAAATTTACCAATTGACTACTATGCACATCTCATCTTTTCGATGTACCTACACTTTAGCTCGCCGCTAACAAAAATAATAGTACACATAAATTTGTGAGTGTATTTGTGTTAACAGTGAAATATAAACCAAACAGTGAATAACCATGTCTGACGCCGCCGTTGTTGAAGCCACCGCCTCCCCAGTTGCCGCTGTTGAGAAAAAGGCACCAAAAAAAGCCGCTGCCAAAGCAAAGAAGCCATCAGCTGCCCCTACCCACCCTCCAACCCAGCAAATGGTTGATGCCGCCATCAAGACCCTGAAGGAACGTGGAGGTTCATCATTGCCCGCCATCAAGAAATACTTGGCCAGCACCTACAAAGTAGATGCCCAAAAATTGGCCCCCTTCATCAAGAAGTACTTGAAAGGTGCCGTTGCCAGTGGAAAATTGATCCAAACTAAAGGTAAGGGTGCTTCTGGTTCATTCAAATTGTCTGCTTCGGCCTCTAAGGAACCCAAAGCTAAGACTGCTGAAAAGAAGAAGAAGGCCCCAGCCGCTGGTGACAAAAAGAAGAAGGCTGCCGCCCCTAAAAAGGCCGCTGGTGAGAAGAAGGCAGCTGCCAAAAAACCCTCTGCCGCCAAGAAGACCGCTGAAAAGAAGAAGGCCGACAAAACAAAGGCAAAGGCTGCCAAGAAAACCGGTACAGTTAAAGCTAAACCAGCAAAGACCGCCGCCAAAGCATCTGCCACTAAACCAAAGGCACCCAAGGCAAAAACTGCAGCTGCTAAGCCCAAAAAGGCCGCAGCAGCAAAGAAGCCAGCTGCTAAGAAAACCGCCGCCAAGAAGTAATTTTTCCCAGAAAGATTACTTTTTCCACAATATTTTCGATATTCGAAAACATACTATCTAACAGCCCTTTTCAGGGCTACAAATTAAATTAAAAAAGAGAAAAATATTTTCAACAGTTATCGTATATATTTTTGTTACCTAAATAAATAAGTAAATTTGTACACGTGTTTGATTTTGGGAAAAAAAATTACTTTCGCTAATTACTGTTCTTATTAGGTAATTTTATTGAGCCAATATAATCGAGGACGCCACTGGATTATTTTTTAACCCAGGTCATAAAAGATAATAAAATATTTAAATTTTTTCCTAATTACCCACAGGTCATAATTCTCGAAAATCCCCATAATTTGGTCAATTTTATAATTTCTACTTAATTTTGAAAATTTTGTCATTTTCATATTCTCTCAAATTTCACAAATTTCACCCAGAAATGACATTTTGGCAAAATATTTACATTTTCCATCAATATATTTTTTCCTTTGAAAATTTCTGCCTCAGCCTTATATTTCGTTGCTTTGCCGTTGTGCTGTAACAAAATGCTCACACATACATGATGCCCATTCGATGTTGATCAACGACGGCAAGGCAAATCACCACTAACACACGCACACATACACGACGACGATGGCTGTTATAGCATATCGCACAAGCAAGCAAGCAAAGGTTACACATAGGCACATATGCGAGTTAGCTAAATGCATGGAAAAATCATTGTATAGAGAAAAATATATTTCTTATGGAATTTTATTCGTTTATTACTAAATAATGATAAATTGTAGCTTCAACAAAAATATGATCTCTTTTGAAATGTTTTTTGTGGCCCTGAAAAGGGCCTTTTAAGGTAGTATTTCGACGCATGAAAATGAAAAATATCAAGACATTTACTTGGAGCTGGTGTATTTAGTAACAGCCTTGGTACCTTCACTGACGGCGTGCTTAGCCAATTCACCGGGCAACAATAGACGGACGGCGGTCTGGATTTCCCGACTGGTGATGGTCGAGCGCTTGTTGTAGTGGGCCAAACGAGAGGCTTCGGCGGCAATACGTTCGAAGATATCGTTGACGAAACTGTTCATGATGCTCATGGCCTTGGAGGAGATACCGGTGTCGGGATGGACTTGCTTCAACACTTTGTAAATGTAGATAGCGTAACTCTCCTTACGCTTGGTACGTCTCTTCGACTTATCGCCCTTGGTAATGTTCTTTTGGGCTTTGCCGGCCTTCTTTGCTGCTTTACCACTGGTTTTAGGAGGCATTTTCACTTATTATTTTTTTGAATCACACAAACACTTTTAACACTGTTCACAAATGATAACCAAAACGGGCAGCTATACAGAATTTGTAGATTGTAGTCGACAAGAATTTCAGGTAGTCACAGCTAGCAGGCACACACAAGGCAAACCACCCCATTATTGAAGAAATGTGTGTGTGAGAAAAGTATAAATAGCACGTTTCGATCCGAAAATTTTTATCATTTGTGTTTTTCAGTGCTTAAGTGAAGTGTTTAAAACTAAAATAAAGTGAAAATGTCTGGTCGTGGTAAAGGTGGCAAAGTTAAGGGAAAGGCAAAGTCCCGTTCCAATCGTGCTGGTCTTCAATTCCCCGTCGGTCGTATCCATCGTCTGTTGCGCAAAGGCAACTATGCTGAGCGTGTTGGTGCCGGTGCTCCCGTCTATTTAGCCGCTGTCATGGAATATTTGGCTGCTGAAGTCTTGGAATTGGCTGGCAATGCTGCCCGTGACAACAAGAAGACTCGTATCATTCCCCGTCACTTGCAATTGGCCATCCGTAACGACGAAGAATTGAACAAATTGCTGTCTGGCGTTACCATTGCCCAAGGTGGTGTATTGCCAAACATCCAAGCTGTTCTCTTGCCCAAGAAGACCGAAAAGAAAGCCTAAATTATTTCGAAAGGTATTATGGAATGAAAAAGAAGAAGAATACAGACCATCGTATGATTCCATAGAAAAATCAACCAATCCGTCCTTTTCAGGACGACAAAAAATATTTGAAAAGAGAAAGAAAATTGCGTCAAGCTACATTTGTATGAAAAAAATAAAAATTCTCAATAATTTTGTATTAGCCGTTGGCAGAATAACTGTTTTTCAAGTTCAAGTTCAAGTTTATTTTTTTCATCTGCTCTCTACACATAGTTATTTAATAACTTATTAACTAACAATATTTCTTAAGTCTATAGATTAAAAATACTTAGCATAAAGTCTTATTTTTCTAAGTTTATCTAAATAATACGATAAGGGGGGGTCACACATTTAATGTTACCTAAAATTAATTCAAAAAATTCTATAATACTTTAATGTAAATAAATTAACATTAATGAATTCCCTTAAAAAAAGATGAATAAAAAAAGGGACCCTAAATAACTGTTTTTCGTTGTCAGTTGCATATTTGTGTTGTCGTTGTTGTTGTCTCTTATGATTTCAGGAATAGAGCGAGCGCGAGAGAGGAGAGATCGTGGCGTCACCAAATGAGTATGTATACTATGAGGTAGAAGAAGAAGCATGTGGCAGTTGGTGGTGGCTGGCTGGCTGGGTAGTAATTTTATGTGAAAAAATCGTACCCCGGCGCATTCTTGGGGAAGGCATAAAGTAGACGATTTGCAAGGGAATTTTGGCGGCAAAGTAGTGTTTTGGTGGAAATAAATCGACGCATACATGAAAATAAAAGCGCATTGTGGTGCTATGAAAAATTTGGAACCAAAAAAATAGAATAAAAGTAACATAGTAAAATGAAAATTAACGAAAATAATTACAAAGAAAAATAAAATAACGTAAATTAATAATTAAATTAAATTAAAATAAGAAAATTTTAGAAAATTAAGGCAAAATTAATGAAAATTTAAGCAAATTTTAATGAAAATATTTGAAAATAAATTAAAGAAATTTCGAATAATAAATAGATTTTATGAAAATAAAAGATACTTTAAATGAAATCAAAATTTTTTAAATTAATGAAAAGGAAATAAATTAAATAATTTTAAATAAAAGGAAAAGTGATTTTTAAAAAATAATCTAATGAAAAATTAAATTAATTGAAAATTAAATAAGAAAATTTAACATAAATAAAATAAAATAAAATTAATTTAATGAAGAATTTTTAAATAAAATTCAGTGATTTTAATTAAAAAAAAAAATAATGATTTTAATTTTCGATACAATTTTAAAGGAAATTATAAGTGAATAATTTAGAAATTTTTAATGAAATTTTTGAAAATAATATGAATCAACGATCTATTTATTAAATATTTTTAACAATTTAAAATAAAATTTTGAGAAAATATGCAACAATGTTTAAAAAAAGTCAAAATGAAATTACTTTGCTACCACAGCATGGTTGTTCTTTAGTAATATTGACTAAACAGCACCAATACATACATAAAGCGACGCTATGTTATACTCATATAATACGAAAAGGAAGAAGAAGAAGAACTAAATGTGTTTAGCGATGTGAGTTGCCGACGGCATGTTTGTGATCGGGAATAAAATACGAGACATCGGTAAAAGAAGGTTTTCGGTGAAAATATTCTGGAGAAAATTGAAACGAGTAAGTATTTATATTTTTTCTTTATTTGATTTTTAGACATTTTTCACGAATTGTGAGAAAAAAAATACGAGAAAGCTGAAAAAGAAAATTATTAGAAATTTTGACATAAAATTCTTATATTTCCTAAGGTAAGTGTTTATTTTTTATTTATTTTAATTTAAAAAATAGTTTTCAACAAGAAAGTATCTCTTTTTTGATATATTTTGTGGTCCTGAAAAGGACCGATTGTTTTGTTGTAAAAAAAGATTTCTCCAAATTGCGTCAAGAATTTGTTTAACCGCCGAAACCGTACAAGGTACGGCCTTGTCTCTTCAAAGCATATACGACATCCATAGCGGTGACGGTTTTACGCTTAGCATGTTCGGTGTAGGTGACAGCATCACGAATAACGTTTTCCAAAAACACCTTCAGAACACCACGAGTTTCTTCGTAAATCAGGCCAGAGATACGTTTTACACCGCCACGACGAGCCAAACGTCTAATAGCTGGCTTGGTAATACCTTGGATGTTATCACGGAGCACTTTCCTGTGACGTTTAGCGCCACCTTTTCCCAAGCCTTTACCACCTTTACCACGACCAGTCATTTTTTCACTTTAGTTTATTTCACTTATCACTTCACGAACAGTTTGAGCACTAATGTTTTTTTCCGGCGATTCCGCTCGTATTTATACAAAATTTGAGGCTCTCTCCAACCATTTAACGCACAAGTAAAGTATGTACAGTTATATGTGTGTGTGTACATTTGCCGTTAGTATTGTATGTTCTCTCTTGTGTGTGCGTGTACATTTGGTATACGGATAGGTAAGAATTCACTAACATATCAACCCCGAAAGTTGATGCTAACAGCACAATTTTCTATAAATACTCGTTTTCGTGGCGATGGCAACGTTATTACAGTGTCTACCGTGTTTGTGTGCATATCTCTAGTGAAGTGAAAAAAATTCAAGTGAAAAATGGCTCGTACTAAGCAAACTGCCCGTAAATCGACCGGTGGAAAGGCTCCCCGTAAACAACTAGCTACCAAAGCTGCCCGTAAGAGTGCCCCAGCCACCGGCGGTGTTAAGAAGCCTCATCGTTTCCGTCCTGGTACAGTTGCTTTGCGTGAAATCCGTCGTTACCAGAAGAGTACTGAATTGTTGATCCGCAAATTGCCCTTCCAACGTTTGGTTCGTGAAATCGCTCAAGATTTCAAAACTGACTTGCGTTTCCAGAGCTCTGCTGTTATGGCCTTGCAAGAAGCCAGTGAAGCCTACTTGGTTGGTCTTTTCGAAGATACTAACTTGTGCGCCATCCATGCTAAGCGTGTCACCATCATGCCTAAGGATATCCAATTGGCCAGACGTATTCGTGGAGAACGTGCTTAAATTCTTGACGTTTTAAAAGCAACAATTTTACAACAAAACAATCGGTCCTTTTCAGGACCACAAATATTTTACAAAAAAGAGATATTTTTACTCAATCTACAATTTTTAGTATTTTTTTGAAATAAATAAAAATAATTTAGGGCTATGATTATTTTTCAACAATTAACATTTTTTATAATAAAGATATATTTTTTGATGTTGTTTTTTTTTTTTCGTTGATGATTTTTCGACACTTTATTTTTTTATTTAATTTTTTTATTTTATTTTGATCGAATATTTTATTTTTTGAATTTTATTTGAATTTTTTGAATTATCCATTTTGATATTTTCCTTTAATTTGCAAAATTATTATCATTTTTGTACTCCCTCTTCGAAAAAAATGCAATGACTCATAAAAACAACCACCACATACATTTTGCTAACGGGATTTTTTTTGTCCATTTTGTTTTTTTCCTTTTCCCGTTAAACAAAAAATTGCTCTCTTTATGATTTTTGGCGCGACATTTGTCTATTTCTCTCATTTTATTCCCCTTCGATCATTTTTTTCTGTTGTGGACTATTCAATTTAACGGGAAAAATTCTCTGCCTTCAATTTCTACGAATTATTTCATGTGAATTTTAAAAATTTCCAGCTAAAATGTTGCCCTCCTATTTAATTTTTTTCAGGAATGATGTATGAAATATGTTTTTTTCATTTTCAGCAAAATTTTGAATTGTTTTATACGCATTTTAAGACATTTAATATGAATTTTCTCCATATGGAATTACAAAATTATTTATGCCCGATGTATTTAGAGAAATTGGTAATAATTTATTATTTTCAAAAATTGAAGAAGAAAATAATTGATTTGTTCAGAATTTTGATGTAAAATATAATTAAAAGTATTATAAAAAGGAATTCCAATAATATCTACCTTTGAAGTTGATCGAAAATCATTTTTGTAAAACGCAATTAATTTCATGACATTTCTAAGTGTTCTAGTTGATATTTGCCTGTAAAGAGGAATTTCTTTTTGGGAATATTTTTTTATAAAATTAACAAAAAATTGACAAAATAACGTAGAAAATGGCTTTTAATACTATTTTTATAAATTATAGAACAAATTATGTTAAAATTCACAAAAAATATTGCAAAATGAAAATACATAACCGTTTGTCAGTGAATGCCTGTACATTGGTAGTATGAAGTATTCTGGGGATTTTGTAACTTTTCCCCGTAAATTATGACTTTTTGTGAATAATGTTATATTTTGATGTAAATATACAAATTCTGAAATGTTTTTTAAGAAATTTTTATAAAACTTATTAAGATTTGAGCTTTCAAATTTATTTCAAGAAAAACTTTTCTTCATTGAAATTATGCCAACAAGAGGATTTCTGCTGTCATAGACCACATAATAATTTCAATTTTTTCACATAGTAAAATATGAAATTTCATCGATATTTTTCTTTGATCCTAAAGTAAACATATCAGGCTACATTTTCAAAAAGAATTTTCAATTAAATTTTCAGTAAAAAATTTGATTTTTTTAAATTTTAGTTGGAAATTTGTGATTACATTTTTATAATCTGCCAAGTTAAACGTTTATAATTCACAAACGGCAAGTGATAATTACACCAA
Organism: Musca domestica; assembly: GCF_030504385.1. NCBI lineage: Eukaryota > Metazoa > Arthropoda > Insecta > Diptera > Muscidae > Musca > Musca domestica. The sequence goes on along the minus strand of NW_026712383.1, from coordinate 1,451,513 downwards.
ACTTTCTTTAAAACATAGCCTGAAATCTATACTTTAAAGGTATAAAACATTTTTAGTGAAAATTATCAAAGCTTCTTCAGGAAAATTTAATTTCTCCGAAAACTTTTGTAAAAAATTAAACACGCTTCCACACAATCTTTCGAAAAATTTACCAATTGACTACTATGCACATCTCATCTTTTCGATGTACCTACACTTTAGCTCGCCGCTAACAAAAATAATAGTACACATAAATTTGTGAGTGTATTTGTGTTAACAGTGAAATATAAACCAAACAGTGAATAACCATGTCTGACGCCGCCGTTGTTGAAGCCACCGCCTCCCCAGTTGCCGCTGTTGAGAAAAAGGCACCAAAAAAAGCCGCTGCCAAAGCAAAGAAGCCATCAGCTGCCCCTACCCACCCTCCAACCCAGCAAATGGTTGATGCCGCCATCAAGACCCTGAAGGAACGTGGAGGTTCATCATTGCCCGCCATCAAGAAATACTTGGCCAGCACCTACAAAGTAGATGCCCAAAAATTGGCCCCCTTCATCAAGAAGTACTTGAAAGGTGCCGTTGCCAGTGGAAAATTGATCCAAACTAAAGGTAAGGGTGCTTCTGGTTCATTCAAATTGTCTGCTTCGGCCTCTAAGGAACCCAAAGCTAAGACTGCTGAAAAGAAGAAGAAGGCCCCAGCCGCTGGTGACAAAAAGAAGAAGGCTGCCGCCCCTAAAAAGGCCGCTGGTGAGAAGAAGGCAGCTGCCAAAAAACCCTCTGCCGCCAAGAAGACCGCTGAAAAGAAGAAGGCCGACAAAACAAAGGCAAAGGCTGCCAAGAAAACCGGTACAGTTAAAGCTAAACCAGCAAAGACCGCCGCCAAAGCATCTGCCACTAAACCAAAGGCACCCAAGGCAAAAACTGCAGCTGCTAAGCCCAAAAAGGCCGCAGCAGCAAAGAAGCCAGCTGCTAAGAAAACCGCCGCCAAGAAGTAATTTTTCCCAGAAAGATTACTTTTTCCACAATATTTTCGATATTCGAAAACATACTATCTAACAGCCCTTTTCAGGGCTACAAATTAAATTAAAAAAGAGAAAAATATTTTCAACAGTTATCGTATATATTTTGTTACCTAAATAAATAAGTAAATTTGTACACGTGTTTGATTTTGGGAAAAAAAATTACTTTCGCTAATTACTGTTCTTATTAGGTAATTTTATTGAGCCAATATAATCGTGGACGCCACTGGATTATTTTTTAACCCAGGTCATAAAAGATAATAAAATATTTAAATTTTTTCCTAATTACCCACAGGTCATAATTCTCGAAAATCCCCATAATTTGGTCAATTTTATAATTTCTACTTAATTTTGAAAATTTTGTCATTTTCATATTCTCTTCAAATTTCACAAATTTCATCCCAGAAATGACATTTTGGCAAAATATTTACATTTTCCATCAATATATTTTTTCCTTTGAAAATTTCTGCCTCAGCCTTATATTTCGTTGCTTTGCCGTTGTGCTGTAACAAAATGCTCACACATACATGATGCCCATTCGATGTTGATCAACGACGGCAAGGCAAATCACCACTAACACACGCACACATACACGACGACGATGGCTGTTATAGCATATCGCACAAGCAAGCAAGCAAAGGTTACACATAGGCACATATGCGAGTTAGCTAAATGCATGGAAAAATCATTGTATAGAGAAAAATATATTTCTTATGGAATTTTATTCGTTTATTACTAAATAATGATAAATTGTAGCTTCAACAAAAATATGATCTCTTTTGAAATGTTTTTTGTGGCCCTGAAAAGGGCCTTTTAAGGTAGTATTTCGACGCATGAAAATGAAAAATATCAAGACATTTACTTGGAGCTGGTGTATTTAGTAACAGCCTTGGTACCTTCACTGACGGCGTGCTTAGCCAATTCACCGGGCAACAATAGACGGACGGCGGTCTGGATTTCCCGACTGGTGATGGTCGAGCGCTTGTTGTAGTGGGCCAAACGAGAGGCTTCGGCGGCAATACGTTCGAAGATATCGTTGACGAAACTGTTCATGATGCTCATGGCCTTGGAGGAGATACCGGTGTCGGGATGGACTTGCTTCAACACTTTGTAAATGTAGATAGCGTAACTCTCCTTACGCTTGGTACGTCTCTTCGACTTATCGCCCTTGGTAATGTTCTTTTGGGCTTTGCCGGCCTTCTTTGCTGCTTTACCACTGGTTTTAGGAGGCATTTTCACTTATTATTTTTTTGAATCACACAAACACTTTTAACACTGTTCACAAATGATAACCAAAACCATTTACCATTTACCATTTTAAAATAACCATTTATTTAATTCATTTCATTGGTTTACAAAAATACTTAACGGTTAAAGTATGTGATAGTGATAAATTCCATTTACTCTAAGTATTTAATTATACATGTTATAGAGTCTACCATAAATAGTTTTTATTACTGCATATACATGCTTAGAATTTAATTCTTTACATTTAAGTTAATAATTTGTTTTTGTTTTGCCCAAAAAATTACAAAAAGGGGCTAATGTTTATAAATTTATGTTATCTTACAACTAAAATACTTAATATCTAAACTTAAAACTAACTATATACAATATTTACATAATTATTGATCCATTATATATACTGGATTTAGTGCAGGGTCATATTGATTATATCTCCTGTGGTAATAAATAAGTTTATTATTGGCAAATAATAGACCTTCCTCTTGTAACTTCAATAGAGCCACGGGTGGTAAGTGTTTTCGTCTTAGCAAAACATCTATGTTTTCGACATTATCAATGAAGTTTCTTATAATGCTGTTATCATTCGATTGACATTTGTCTAGAAATTTAATGGCTAGATTTACCATAAAAACGTCTATCCTTTGAAACGTTATGGCATCATATATTGATTTACTGGTTGGATGTCTAAATTCCCCATTGTCATTAACAATGGGTTTTAGGCCCAGTGCCATAACAAGAATTTTTCTTTCAAATCGTCTTATCCTTTCCATTTGTGCAGATGATATCTGCCCAAGCAGGGAAGGAATAAGAGATTGTAGGCCTTATTATCTGGCGATATATTAGGAGCTTGACTTGGGATGTGAGTCCATTTCTAGCCCTAAAAATTTTAGTATACGCCGTATAAATTTTTTTAGCTTTATTTAGGACGTGATCTATGTGCCTACAAAAGTCAAAGTTTTTGTTGTAGACAACTCCTAAATATTTTATTTTGTCTGATGGGCTAATTATGTCATTGCCCACTTTAATTGCTGGTGTGTACCTTCTTAGTCCAGGAAAGCATGCCCTATGCTTTCCATGTAACACGATGGATACACATTTTTGAACATTTAATTTAAGTCCCCATTTGTTAAAATATGAATATAATTCGTTCATGTAGATATTTAATTTTCGCTCTAATGTGTGTCCAAAACGCCCTCGCAATGCCAATAACACATCATCTGCGTAAGTCAATAGCAAAGCTCCTTCAGGTGGCGAAGGGATGTCACTGATGAAGATGTTGTACAGGACCGGTCCAAGCAGTGATCCTTGTGGAACACCTGCTTGGACTAATCGTTGCGCAGACATACTGTCACCAACTCTAACCCTATATGTCCTTTCCCTCAGAAAACTTGCAATCATTCTGCATATTTGTGTGCCAAAACCAAATGTTTTCAGTTTGTATATTACACCATTCTGCCACACGGTGTCAAAAGCCTTCGCAAAGTCGAGACCTACAGCCATTGTGCCCATTCTTCTCCTGTATCCATCCGTAACGTAGTTCGTAAATGCAGCTAATGCATGTACGGTGGAATGATTTGGTCTGAAGCCAAATTGGAAATTTTTTAGGATATTTCTGTCTTCAATTATATTTTTGATTTTTTCCAAAAGAAAATATTCAAACAATTTACCAAATGGAGACAGGAGAGAAATGGGTCTATAATTGCGGCACATTTTTTTGTCTGAATTTGGTTTATGTATCGGAATAACCAAAGCATTTTTCCATGCGTTTGGAAAATATCCGATATTTAGGCTGTGGTTAAATAATATTGTTATGAATATTAATATGGCATTTCCCGCTCTTTTCACTGCCACATCTGGAATCTCGTCGATTCCACAAGATTTTTTTGAGGGTCTTTTCATTATTGCTGCCCCAACTTTTGAAGGATCAACAAAACCACCTTCATGCCAGCAGGCTGCATTGCTAACCACTGACCCATCAGCCGCGAAATCATTGCCAAATTCCACCAGAGGTGTCGCATCTTCAACCCCTTCAACTGCCTCATTTATGAGACTGGAAAAGGAGTCAGGAGATGTATCATCCTCAATATGGTGTGCATTTTGCAGATGATGGGCAATTAATTCGGCTTTAGCAGTATCATTCGTTATCTGCTCGCCGCTGGCATCAGTAAGAACCTCTATTGATTCCCTAACAGCAATACCTGCAGCCCTTTTAACTTTACCATATGTGGCCGAATTTACCCTTATGTTTTCTAGCGTATTTTTATACCTATCACTTTCAAAGTTTATCACTAATTCTTTTATTATGATTCCTAAGTTTCTTATATCTGCTCTAAGGATGTTGTATCGCTCTGGGTCACCTGTCCTATGAAGTATTCTACGAAGCCTTTTTCTTTCTTTAATGAAATTCGTATGTTATTTGGCAATTCTCCCAATATGCGATTTTTATACTCACATTTTGAGACACATTGTTCTATAGCATCTTTGAAAACTCTATTGAGTCCTTCAATGGATGAGTCTATTTCATCTTTAGTAGCATTTCTGTCTATAGGTAATTCATGTTCCCTAAGACCATATTCCAATTTTCTTTGGAATCTATTTATATTCATTTTATTATAGTTATAGTATATCTTTCTCTCAGCAGCTTGTATATTGTGCAGGGTTATGTTAATTTCTACAGCTTTATGGTCAGATTCAAAATCATAAGTAGGAAGCAAATTTTGGTTTTCAGATATAATACCAGGTGTTGCAATAAAATAATCAATGAATGAGTCATTTATTAAATTTGGTCTTGTGGGACCCTCAGTCGGATATAGTGTTAAAATTGGGCTATTAAGTATGTAGTCATGTAATTCAAGACCACGTCTATTATTGATTTCTCCCCCCCAATCTTGATGTTTCGCATTCAGATCGCAACCAATAAGCACATCATTAGTTGCGCCTAAATTAGCGATGTTATCAAGACTAGAGATTTGAAATTCTGTGGCTGGACTATGATACAGGGCCACAATAACAATAAATGTTCCATCAGATCTGAATAATTTGATACCACAAGACTCAATTTCACCCGTATTTATCATAATTTTCTCTGATTTTAAATTATTTTTAACCAATATAGCTGTTCCTCCTCCTAAGCTGTTTTCCCTGCATTGTTTATGTAGAGTATATCCCTCAAAGTCAACCCTATGTTTATGAGACAGTTTATGTTCTGCCAGTAGTAATACGTCCGGTTTGTGCCTGAGTATGAAAATTTTTAGATAGTGTCTTCTCTCGATAGACACTATAGAATTGACATTGAGAAAAATACACCTCAACATTTGTAACCTTTAATATGCATCAAAAGGCTAAGTATGGCAGTAGGTTTACCTTCAGCCATACTAATCTCCTGATATTGAGTTTGAAACTGCTCCAAATCTTTTAAAAGATCTGGTAAATTTTTCCCAAATGAATTAAAACATTCTTTGGTAATTGTACTTGCCATACTAGAAGGGCTATTAGAGGATTCTTTTGGTATTGAGTTTATTGGATTTTTGCTCAATGGGGTATTTTTCCTAAGGACAGAGGCAAAGGTTGCCCCCGTTCGAATCTCTTTTAGACGTTCTGATCTTTGTCTATCAATATCTACTCTCTTTTGTTTTTCTTCTTGTTTTTTACGAAGAAATCCTAGTCTGATTGGACAATCTGGAGAATTTGCCATATGTCCTTCAGTTTTGCAATTAATGCATTTAATTGGCGGTCGCTGTGGTCCAATCATGTGTTCACCATCAATGTTATTTTCATTGTCATTAGAGACAATGATACATTTGTCGCGTTCATGAGATTCCCCACATCTTTCACAGTGGTATGGCATGCCACAATTACTTGCAACATGCCAATAGCCCTGACAGTTACGACATTGAGGAATGTCTTTAGCCTGATATTTTTTATATACCACATCACAATTTATGATTTTTCTAATTTTATATAGTTTTTGGATATCTGTCGATCTGCTAAATCTGATTATCCATTTGTTGGGAGAAATATTTTTATATATAGTATATCAATAGAAAATTCTAAATTTAAGAGAAATTCTTTAATTTGTTCTTCATTATACTCTTCTGAGAGTCCTTCAACTACTACAGAATAAGGTAATAACTCCTTAGGAGTGTGTGTCTTGAATTGATATTTCCTCTCTCTCAGGAGGGATTTAACATTTTCAAAATTGTCAAGACCCTGTATTCTAACGGAAAATGCCGTTTTTCTAATAATCTTAATAGAAAAATTATTTTTTCCTATACGAAGATCTAAATATTGGCTAATTCCCTGAAACCTGTATTATAAACCATTATAGGTGGTAGTTTCTTACCCTTAATCGGGCCTCTTTTGTTGGGTGTTTCTGTCCTTGTTTTTCCTGCTGATGCTGCTGTTGATGCTTCAGTTGCTGGTGTTGTTGCTGCATTTGTTTTTGCTGCTGTTGTTGTTGCTGCTGATGTTGTTGCTGCTAATGTTGTTGATGTTGTTACTGCTGTAGCTTGTTGTTTTTTTGAGGGTCCATTCTTGATTGATGATTTTTCTCCCCCAGGCAGTTTCGGCGTCTTGCCTGCCTTTACTGGATTACGGCCTATATCCAGCTCTTCACTTGGTTCATTTTCAATGTCCATATTATTTGACATTTGTGATTGTTCGGCTGCTTCAACTTCAATTGTTTGGTTGCTGTTTTCCACGGCTACTTGTTTTTGTAAAGTAGCTATAACTCGCTTATAGCTGTTTTCCTTTGAGTGGGCTTCTGCCAATTGTTTGGATGTGAAATCTAGCTGACTGCGTAGTGATGTTATTTCAGTCGCCAAAATTCGGTTGGATTCTTCTAATCGGCTTACAGACTTCTGTAGTTCGGCAATTGTAGCTCCTACTTTCATATTTTCATATGCGCTGTCTGCTTCACGCTTGCTGTGCTTCCTCTTCTTTTTCCGCACGGTATCCGATAGGACCGTACGAGAAGAGTCGCTTGTTGCATAGTTTTCGTTGCAGAGTATTACTTCATCTACGCAATATTTAGAATTTGTTGCTATGCCTGTTGTAGCTGCAGGCAACACTCCATCCTCTTCTTCATCCATGGTAGTTGTGCCAGCGGCAAAATGTATGGCCACTGACGTTTTATACTATGCCGTAATAACCACAATATACGACAGTAGTAATTTGCCACAATTTGAAACAAATATTTTATCTCCAAAAATTGTGGTTTAGTCACTTTTCACTTATTATTTTTTTTGAATCACACAAACACTTTTAACACTGTTCACAAATGATAACCAAAACGGGCAGCTATACAGAATTTGTAGATTGTAGTCGACAAGAATTTCAGGTAGTCACAGCTAGCAGGCACACACAAGGCAAACCACCCCATTATTGAAGAAATGTGTGTGTGAGAAAAGTATAAATAGCACGTTTCGATCCGAAAATTTTTATCATTTGTGTTTTTCAGTGCTTAAGTGAAGTGTTTAAAACTAAAATAAAGTGAAAATGTCTGGTCGTGGTAAAGGTGGCAAAGTTAAGGGAAAGGCAAAGTCCCGTTCCAATCGTGCTGGTCTTCAATTCCCCGTCGGTCGTATCCATCGTCTGTTGCGCAAAGGCAACTATGCTGAGCGTGTTGGTGCCGGTGCTCCCGTCTATTTAGCCGCTGTCATGGAATATTTGGCTGCTGAAGTCTTGGAATTGGCTGGCAATGCTGCCCGTGACAACAAGAAGACTCGTATCATTCCCCGTCACTTGCAATTGGCCATCCGTAACGACGAAGAATTGAACAAATTGCTGTCTGGCGTTACCATTGCCCAAGGTGGTGTATTGCCAAACATCCAAGCTGTTCTCTTGCCCAAGAAGACCGAAAAGAAAGCCTAAATTATTTCGAAAGGTATTATGGAATGAAAAAGAAGAAGAATACAGACCATCGTATGATTCCATAGAAAAATCAACCAATCCGTCCTTTTCAGGACGACAAAAAATATTTGAAAAGAGAAAGAAAATTGCGTCAAGCTACATTTGTATGAAAAAAATAAAAATTCTCAATAATTTTGTATTAGCCGTTGGCAGAATAACTGTTTTTCAAGTTCAAGTTCAAGTTTATTTTTTTCATCTGCTCTCTACACATAGTTATTTAATAACTTATTAACTAACAATATTTCTTAAGTCTATAGATTAAAAATACTTAGCATAAAGTCTTATTTTTCTAAGTTTATCTAAATAATACGATAAGGGGGGGTCACACATTTAATGTTACCTAAAATTAATTCAAAAAATTCTATAATACTTTAATGTAAATAAATTAACATTAATGAATTCCCTTAAAAAAAGATGAATAAAAAAAGGGACCCTAAATAACTGTTTTTCGTTGTCAGTTGCATATTTGTGTTGTCGTTGTTGTTGTCTCTTATGATTTCAGGAATAGAGCGAGCGCGAGAGAGGAGAGATCGTGGCGTCACCAAATGAGTATGTATACTATGAGGTAGAAGAAGAAGCATGTGGCAGTTGGTGGTGGCTGGCTGGCTGGGTAGTAATTTTATGTGAAAAAATCGTACCCCGGCGCATTCTTGGGGAAGGCATAAAGTAGACGATTTGCAAGGGAATTTTGGCGGCAAAGTAGTGTTTTGGTGGAAATAAATCGACGCATACATGAAAATAAAAGCGCATTGTGGTGCTATGAAAAATTTGGAACCAAAAAAATAGAATAAAAGTAACATAGTAAAATGAAAATTAACGAAAATAATTACAAAGAAAAATAAAATAACGTAAATTAATAATTAAATTAAATTAAAATAAGAAAATTTTAGAAAATTAAGGCAAAATTAATGAAAATTTAAGCAAATTTTAATGAAAATATTTGAAAATAAATTAAAGAAATTTCGAATAATAAATAGATTTTATGAAAATAAAAGATACTTTAAATGAAATCAAAATTTTTTAAATTAATGAAAAGGAAATAAATTAAATAATTTTAAATAAAAGGAAAAGTGATTTTTAAAAAATAATCTAATGAAAAATTAAATTAATTGAAAATTAAATAAGAAATTTAACATAAATAAAATAAAATAAAATTAATTTAATGAAGAATTTTTAAATAAAATTCAGTGATTTTAATTAAAAAAAAAAAATAATGATTTTAATTTTCGATACAATTTTAAAGGAAATTATAAGTGAATAATTTAGAAATTTTTAATGAAATTTTTGAAAATAATATGAATCAACGATCTATTTATTAAATATTTTTAACAATTTAAAATAAAATTTTGAGAAAATATGCAACAATGTTTAAAAAAAGTCAAAATGAAATTACTTTGCTACCACAGCATGGTTGTTCTTTAGTAATATTGACTAAACAGCACCAATACATACATAAAGCGACGCTATGTTATACTCATATAATACGAAAAGGAAGAAGAAGAAGAACTAAATGTGTTTAGCGATGTGAGTTGCCGACGGCATGTTTGTGATCGGGAATAAAATACGAGACATCGGTAAAAGAAGGTTTTCGGTGAAAATATTCTGGAGAAAATTGAAACGAGTAAGTATTTATATTTTTTCTTTATTTGATTTTTAGACATTTTTCACGAATTGTGAGAAAAAAAATACGAGAAAGCTGAAAAAGAAAATTATTAGAAATTTTGACATAAAATTCTTATATTTCCTAAGGTAAGTGTTTATTTTTTATTTATTTTAATTTAAAAAATAGTTTTCAACAAGAAAGTATCTCTTTTTTGATATATTTTGTGGTCCTGAAAAGGACCGATTGTTTTGTTGTAAAAAAAGATTTCTCCAAATTGCGTCAAGAATTTGTTTAACCGCCGAAACCGTACAAGGTACGGCCTTGTCTCTTCAAAGCATATACGACATCCATAGCGGTGACGGTTTTACGCTTAGCATGTTCGGTGTAGGTGACAGCATCACGAATAACGTTTTCCAAAAACACCTTCAGAACACCACGAGTTTCTTCGTAAATCAGGCCAGAGATACGTTTTACACCGCCACGACGAGCCAAACGTCTAATAGCTGGCTTGGTAATACCTTGGATGTTATCACGGAGCACTTTCCTGTGACGTTTAGCGCCACCTTTTCCCAAGCCTTTACCACCTTTACCACGACCAGTCATTTTTTCACTTTAGTTTATTTCACTTATCACTTCACGAACAGTTTGAGCACTAATGTTTTTTTCCGGCGATTCCGCTCGTATTTATACAAAATTTGAGGCTCTCTCCAACCATTTAACGCACAAGTAAAGTATGTACAGTTATATGTGTGTGTGTACATTTGCCGTTAGTATTGTATGTTCTCTCTTGTGTGTGCGTGTACATTTGGTATACGGATAGGTAAGAATTCACTAACATATCAACCCCGAAAGTTGATGCTAACAGCACAATTTTCTATAAATACTCGTTTTCGTGGCGATGGCAACGTTTTATTCGATTTGTATCAGAATGGTGAAGTTCTAATAGGAGGTGACCTAAATGCCAAACACCCATCTTGGGGCGGTTCTGAAACTGACGCTAGGGGTAGGGCATTAGCATCGTATTTGATAGATTGTCCTAATTTCGAGATTTTCTCAGCTGACTGTCCCACAAGGCCAAATGACTCAGGCGGATCCTTTATTGATGTGTTTCTGCGCACCCCAGGTCTGCCATTGGTGGGCGGTAACAGAACCGTGTCAACCTATGATTTTGAATCGGACCATAGGGCGATAGAGGTCATTCTTTGGTTGGGTGGTTTCCTCACTGGGGAACCGAACTTGTACCGAAACTTCAACAAGATGAACATTAATCGTTTCAGGAGAGAGATAAATCAGGGTCTTACTGACATTTCTCTCCCTGCTGATACAAATGTCTCCGTCGAACAGATTGACAGAACTGTTTGCAATCTGGAAACGATTTTTAAGAACGCCATAGAGGTCTCTGTCCCGAAGCAAAGAAGTAAGCATTTGGCCCTAGGAAATCTTCCCCCTAGGATACTTGGTTTTATCCAAGAACGCCGTAGAATCTCTAGAACCCTACGTAGATCCAATGACCCATCCAGATTTTCGACACTTAGGGCTGACATACGTAACTTAGACCGTATTATAGAGGACTCAATCCGAATATTCGAGCAGGAGCGTTATCAAGGCCTCTTAGAAGGAATTAAAATAGATAATAGAACCTTTGGACAAGTTAAGGCCGCCGCTGGACTTACTTACAGGGAACCTATTGGCGACTTACTGGATGGAAATGGTGAGCTAATCGTAACAGATACTTTGAAATCCGAAGAAATTGCGGATTATCTGCAAAGTGGGCTTAGACCAGTGAATGGACCAATAGATTATGACTTCCGAAGCTCTGTTAATCGGGTTGCGGAGGACATGGATGATTTGGGCCCTATGGTTACGTTTTGCTCTACGTTTACTGCAGACGGTACCTCAATTGACAGTCCCTCCAATTGGGAGGAAGCCGGCTTCATAAGCCCAAGCGGAATACAAAATGCTCTTGCATGTAGACCGGCAAAAAAGTCATGTGGACTAGACAGAATCCCAGACATCGCTTTGAAAAAAGCTGGTAATGTCATTTTTGTATTTCTATCTATACTTTTTAACCACTGCTTAAATCTAGGCTACTTCCCGAAGGCCTGGAAAAGAGCTATGATAGTCCCAATTCATAAGAAGGGATCCCCTCTGAATAGATGTGGAAGCTATAGACCCATTTCATTGCTATCTGCCTTTGGAAAGCTCTATGAGTCGTTCATATTGAAAAGGATTAGAACCATTGTTGAAGACAAAAGGATCCTTAAAAATAGCCAATTTGGCTTTCGTATAGGCCACTCGACCTCACATGCTCTGACGGTATTTGCTTCTTTTGTTGTTAAAAGGCTTGATCAGAGACATGGAACCATTGCCATAGGACTCGATTTTGCCAAAGCGTTTGACTCCGTTTGGCACAACGGCATTCTCTACAAGATGAAACAATTAGGGTTTGACCACCAAACATGTAGATTGATAGCCAGCTTTCTAAGGGATAGAATCTTTAGGGTCAAGGTAGGGGAAAGTCTCTCAAACGAGAGAACTGTCCTGGCAGGAGTACCCCAGGGTTCCCTTTTGGGCCCGATCCTTTATAATATTTTTGTCAGTGATATGCCTGAACCCCCCACAGGCGGTTTGCAACTCCTATATGCCGATGACGTCATCTTGGCAATGTCTGGGCCGAGGGCTAGTACACTTACATCCCGAATTAACATGCATCTTGAGGAACTACATAGATACTTCTCTATGTGGGGCCTCAAGCTGAATGTGGGCAAATGTACAGCCGTCGTTTTTAAAGGAAAGTCTAGAGTAGTGTATCCTAACTTTAGATCCTTTAAACCAGTCCTAACAATAGCAGGAGGAACCATACCTGTGTGTGACAGGTTAAAGTACCTGGGTGTAATGTTCGATGAAAAATTAGAATTTATTAGGCATGTAGATTTTATCTTAGAAAGGGCTAAAAAAATTTATTTTGGCTATCATGGCATATTACGTCATAGCGGTGGTCTATCAACTCAGGTAAAACTCTTGATTTACAAGCAAATAATTCGTCCAATTATTTCTTATGCATTCCCTGTGTGGTTTCTGATATCTTCCAATCAGATGGACAGATTGAGAAGATGGGAAAGATCCATCTTAACCTACTGCCTGGGACTAAGAACCACGTGCAGGAGCGATGGATCAGTCAGATCGCCTTCATGTAGGGTAACGTACGATACAGCAAATATTGAAAGAATTGATCGATTTCTCGTAAGAGGTGCATTAAAATTCCTGGAGACAGCACAGAATGTGCAAAATGAACTGGTCACAGGATCCCTGCAATACCAATTCGACTCAAGTTCCTTAAGAACAAGAAAACATCTACCACCTGTTGCGCTTTCTAAACTAGGGGACGAAGATCTCCTCTTTAATAATGAGGGAAAACTCGTCTTTTACCACAGAAGGTACAACAGCATGGACATCAACAACACTGTCTACATCACAACGCAGTGATTGTTTACCGTATTGTACATATTTGTAAATAGTAGGTTAAGTTTTGTTTTAGTTTAGTTTTAGTTCTTAGTGGTAATCTCTAGTTTTAAGATACATATATATATATATATATACTTTGCCCTTTTTATGTTTTTTTTTTTTTTTGGGGCTTAAAAATGCATCATTCAAATTATTGAATTAAATTTTCTAATTGAATTTTTCGCTCGCGGTAATCCGCAGCATAATCTAATAATAATAATTATTTTTAAGAAGGTAGCGCAAAGCCACATGTTTAGTTATAGTACTTTAGCAGTAAGTCATTCTGTTTATCTTTAAGTTTCTCTCAATAAAAAATGGCTATGTTAAAAATCAAAATCAAATCGATGGCAACGTTATTACAGTGTCTACCGTGTTTGTGTGCATATCTCTAGTGAAGTGAAAAAAATTCAAGTGAAAAATGGCTCGTACTAAGCAAACTGCCCGTAAATCGACCGGTGGAAAGGCTCCCCGTAAACAACTAGCTACCAAAGCTGCCCGTAAGAGTGCCCCAGCCACCGGCGGTGTTAAGAAGCCTCATCGTTTCCGTCCTGGTACAGTTGCTTTGCGTGAAATCCGTCGTTACCAGAAGAGTACTGAATTGTTGATCCGCAAATTGCCCTTCCAACGTTTGGTTCGTGAAATCGCTCAAGATTTCAAAACTGACTTGCGTTTCCAGAGCTCTGCTGTTATGGCCTTGCAAGAAGCCAGTGAAGCCTACTTGGTTGGTCTTTTCGAAGATACTAACTTGTGCGCCATCCATGCTAAGCGTGTCACCATCATGCCTAAGGATATCCAATTGGCCAGACGTATTCGTGGAGAACGTGCTTAAATTCTTGACGTTTTAAAAGCAACAATTTTACAACAAAACAATCGGTCCTTTTCAGGACCACAAATATTTTACAAAAAAGAGATATTTTTACTCAATCTACAATTTTTAGTATTTTTTTGAAATAAATAAAAATAATTTAGGGCTATGATTATTTTTCAACAATTAACATTTTTTATAATAAAGATATATTTTTTGATGTTGTTTTTTTTTTTTCGTTGATGATTTTTCGACACTTTATTTTTTTATTTAATTTTTTTATTTTATTTTGATCGAATATTTTATTTTTTGAATTTTATTTGAATTTTTTGAATTATCCATTTTGATATTTTCCTTTAATTTGCAAAATTATTATCATTTTTGTACTCCCTCTTCGAAAAAAAATGCAATGACTCATAAAAACAACCACCACATACATTTTGCTAACGGGATTTTTTTTGTCCATTTTGTTTTTTTCCTTTTCCCGTTAAACAAAAAATTGCTCTCTTTATGATTTTTGGCGCGACATTTGTCTATTTCTCTCATTTTATTCCCCTTCGATCATTTTTTTCTGTTGTGGACTATTCAATTTAACGGGAAAAATTCTCTGCCTTCAATTTCTACGAATTATTTCATGTGAATTTTAAAAATTTCCAGCTAAAATGTTGCCCTCCTATTTAATTTTTTTCAGGAATGATGTATGAAATATGTTTTTTTCATTTTCAGCAAAATTTTGAATTGTTTTATACGCATTTTAAGACATTTAAATATGAATTTTCTCCATATGGAATTACAAAATTATTTATGCCCGATGTATTTAGAGAAATTGGTAATAATTTATTATTTTCAAAAATTGAAGAAGAAAATAATTGATTTGTTCAGAATTTTGATGTAAAATATAATTAAAAGTATTATAAAAAGGAATTCCAATAATATCTACCTTTGAAGTTGATCGAAAATCATTTTTGTAAAACGCAATTAATTTCATGACATTTCTAAGTGTTCTAGTTGATATTTGCCTGTAAAGAGGAATTTCTTTTTGGGAATATTTTTTTATAAAATTAACAAAAAATTGACAAAATAACGTAGAAAATGGCTTTTAATACTATTTTTTATAAATTATAGAACAAATTATGTTAAAATTCACAAAAAATATTGCAAAATGAAAATACATAACCGTTTGTCAGTGAATGCCTGTACATTGGTAGTATGAAGTATTCTGGGGATTTTGTAACTTTTCCCCGTAAATTATGACTTTTTGTGAATAATGTTATATTTTGATGTAAATATACAAATTCTGAAATGTTTTTTAAGAAATTTTTATAAAACTTATTAAGATTTGAGCTTTCAAATTTATTTCAAGAAAAACTTTTCTTCATTGAAATTATGCCAACAAGAGGATTTCTGCTGTCATAGACCACATAATAATTTCAATTTTTTCACATAGTAAAATATGAAATTGCATCAATATTTTTCTTTGATCCTAAAGTAAACATATCAGGCTACATTTTCAAAAAGAATTTTCAATTAAATTTTCGTAAAAAATTTGATTTTTTTAAATTTTAGTTGGAAATTTGTGATTACATTTTTATAATCTGCCAAGTTAAACGTTTATAATTCACAAACGGCAAGTGATAATTACACCAAACTTTCTTTAAAACATAGCCTGAAATCTATACTTTAAAGGTATAAAACATTTTTAGTGAAAATTATCAAAGCTTCTTCAGGAAAATTTAATTTCTCCGAAAACTTTTGTAAAAAATTAAACACGCTTCCACACAATCTTTCGAAAAATTTACCAATTGACTACTATGCACATCTCATCTTTTCGATGTACCTACACTTTAGCTCGCCGCTAACAAAAATAATAGTACACATAAATTTGTGAGTGTATTTGTGTTAACAGTGAAATATAAACCAAACAGTGAATAACCATGTCTGACGCCGCCGTTGTTGAAGCCACCGCCTCCCCAGTTGCCGCTGTTGAGAAAAAGGCACCAAAAAAAGCCGCTGCCAAAGCAAAGAAGCCATCAGCTGCCCCTACCCACCCTCCAACCCAGCAAATGGTTGATGCCGCCATCAAGACCCTGAAGGAACGTGGAGGTTCATCATTGCCCGCCATCAAGAAATACTTGGCCAGCACCTACAAAGTAGATGCCCAAAAATTGGCCCCCTTCATCAAGAAGTACTTGAAAGGTGCCGTTGCCAGTGGAAAATTGATCCAAACTAAAGGTAAGGGTGCTTCTGGTTCATTCAAATTGTCTGCTTCGGCCTCTAAGGAACCCAAAGCTAAGACTGCTGAAAAGAAGAAGAAGGCCCCAGCCGCTGGTGACAAAAAGAAGAAGGCTGCCGCCCCTAAAAAGGCCGCTGGTGAGAAGAAGGCAGCTGCCAAAAAACCCTCTGCCGCCAAGAAGACCGCTGAAAAGAAGAAGGCCGACAAAACAAAGGCAAAGGCTGCCAAGAAAACCGGTACAGTTAAAGCTAAACCAGCAAAGACCGCCGCCAAAGCATCTGCCACTAAACCAAAGGCACCCAAGGCAAAAACTGCAGCTGCTAAGCCCAAAAAGGCCGCAGCAGCAAAGAAGCCAGCTGCTAAGAAAACCGCCGCCAAGAAGTAATTTTTCCCAGAAAGATTACTTTTTCCACAATATTTTCGATATTCGAAAACATACTATCTAACAGCCCTTTTCAGGGCTACAAATTAAATTAAAAAAGAGAAAAATATTTTCAACAGTTATCGTATATATTTTTGTTACCTAAATAAATAAGTAAATTTGTACACGTGTTTGATTTTGGGAAAAAAAATTACTTTCGCTAATTACTGTTCTTATTAGGTAATTTTATTGAGCCAATATAATCGAGGACGCCACTGGATTATTTTTTAACCCAGGTCATAAAAGATAATAAAATATTTAAATTTTTTCCTAATTACCCACAGGTCATAATTCTCGAAAATCCCCATAATTTGGTCAATTTTATAATTTCTACTTAATTTTGAAAATTTTGTCATTTTCATATTCTCTCAAATTTCACAAATTTCACCCAGAAATGACATTTTGGCAAAATATTTACATTTTCCATCAATATATTTTTTCCTTTGAAAATTTCTGCCTCAGCCTTATATTTCGTTGCTTTGCCGTTGTGCTGTAACAAAATGCTCACACATACATGATGCCCATTCGATGTTGATCAACGACGGCAAGGCAAATCACCACTAACACACGCACACATACACGACGACGATGGCTGTTATAGCATATCGCACAAGCAAGCAAGCAAAGGTTACACATAGGCACATATGCGAGTTAGCTAAATGCATGGAAAAATCATTGTATAGAGAAAAATATATTTCTTATGGAATTTTATTCGTTTATTACTAAATAATGATAAATTGTAGCTTCAACAAAAATATGATCTCTTTTGAAATGTTTTTTGTGGCCCTGAAAAGGGCCTTTTAAGGTAGTATTTCGACGCATGAAAATGAAAAATATCAAGACATTTACTTGGAGCTGGTGTATTTAGTAACAGCCTTGGTACCTTCACTGACGGCGTGCTTAGCCAATTCACCGGGCAACAATAGACGGACGGCGGTCTGGATTTCCCGACTGGTGATGGTCGAGCGCTTGTTGTAGTGGGCCAAACGAGAGGCTTCGGCGGCAATACGTTCGAAGATATCGTTGACGAAACTGTTCATGATGCTCATGGCCTTGGAGGAGATACCGGTGTCGGGATGGACTTGCTTCAACACTTTGTAAATGTAGATAGCGTAACTCTCCTTACGCTTGGTACGTCTCTTCGACTTATCGCCCTTGGTAATGTTCTTTTGGGCTTTGCCGGCCTTCTTTGCTGCTTTACCACTGGTTTTAGGAGGCATTTTCACTTATTATTTTTTTGAATCACACAAACACTTTTAACACTGTTCACAAATGATAACCAAAACGGGCAGCTATACAGAATTTGTAGATTGTAGTCGACAAGAATTTCAGGTAGTCACAGCTAGCAGGCACACACAAGGCAAACCACCCCATTATTGAAGAAATGTGTGTGTGAGAAAAGTATAAATAGCACGTTTCGATCCGAAAATTTTTATCATTTGTGTTTTTCAGTGCTTAAGTGAAGTGTTTAAAACTAAAATAAAGTGAAAATGTCTGGTCGTGGTAAAGGTGGCAAAGTTAAGGGAAAGGCAAAGTCCCGTTCCAATCGTGCTGGTCTTCAATTCCCCGTCGGTCGTATCCATCGTCTGTTGCGCAAAGGCAACTATGCTGAGCGTGTTGGTGCCGGTGCTCCCGTCTATTTAGCCGCTGTCATGGAATATTTGGCTGCTGAAGTCTTGGAATTGGCTGGCAATGCTGCCCGTGACAACAAGAAGACTCGTATCATTCCCCGTCACTTGCAATTGGCCATCCGTAACGACGAAGAATTGAACAAATTGCTGTCTGGCGTTACCATTGCCCAAGGTGGTGTATTGCCAAACATCCAAGCTGTTCTCTTGCCCAAGAAGACCGAAAAGAAAGCCTAAATTATTTCGAAAGGTATTATGGAATGAAAAAGAAGAAGAATACAGACCATCGTATGATTCCATAGAAAAATCAACCAATCCGTCCTTTTCAGGACGACAAAAAATATTTGAAAAGAGAAAGAAAATTGCGTCAAGCTACATTTGTATGAAAAAAATAAAAATTCTCAATAATTTTGTATTAGCCGTTGGCAGAATAACTGTTTTTCAAGTTCAAGTTCAAGTTTATTTTTTTCATCTGCTCTCTACACATAGTTATTTAATAACTTATTAACTAACAATATTTCTTAAGTCTATAGATTAAAAATACTTAGCATAAAGTCTTATTTTTCTAAGTTTATCTAAATAATACGATAAGGGGGGGTCACACATTTAATGTTACCTAAAATTAATTCAAAAAATTCTATAATACTTTAATGTAAATAAATTAACATTAATGAATTCCCTTAAAAAAAGATGAATAAAAAAAGGGACCCTAAATAACTGTTTTTCGTTGTCAGTTGCATATTTGTGTTGTCGTTGTTGTTGTCTCTTATGATTTCAGGAATAGAGCGAGCGCGAGAGAGGAGAGATCGTGGCGTCACCAAATGAGTATGTATACTATGAGGTAGAAGAAGAAGCATGTGGCAGTTGGTGGTGGCTGGCTGGCTGGGTAGTAATTTTATGTGAAAAAATCGTACCCCGGCGCATTCTTGGGGAAGGCATAAAGTAGACGATTTGCAAGGGAATTTTGGCGGCAAAGTAGTGTTTTGGTGGAAATAAATCGACGCATACATGAAAATAAAAGCGCATTGTGGTGCTATGAAAAATTTGGAACCAAAAAAATAGAATAAAAGTAACATAGTAAAATGAAAATTAACGAAAATAATTACAAAGAAAAATAAAATAACGTAAATTAATAATTAAATTAAATTAAAATAAGAAAATTTTAGAAAATTAAGGCAAAATTAATGAAAATTTAAGCAAATTTTAATGAAAATATTTGAAAATAAATTAAAGAAATTTCGAATAATAAATAGATTTTATGAAAATAAAAGATACTTTAAATGAAATCAAAATTTTTTAAATTAATGAAAAGGAAATAAATTAAATAATTTTAAATAAAAGGAAAAGTGATTTTTAAAAAATAATCTAATGAAAAATTAAATTAATTGAAAATTAAATAAGAAAATTTAACATAAATAAAATAAAATAAAATTAATTTAATGAAGAATTTTTAAATAAAATTCAGTGATTTTAATTAAAAAAAAAAAATAATGATTTTAATTTTCGATACAATTTTAAAGGAAATTATAAGTGAATAATTTAGAAATTTTTAATGAAATTTTTGAAAATAATATGAATCAACGATCTATTTATTAAATATTTTTAACAATTTAAAATAAAATTTTGAGAAAATATGCAACAATGTTTAAAAAAAGTCAAAATGAAATTACTTTGCTACCACAGCATGGTTGTTCTTTAGTAATATTGACTAAACAGCACCAATACATACATAAAGCGACGCTATGTTATACTCATATAATACGAAAAGGAAGAAGAAGAAGAACTAAATGTGTTTAGCGATGTGAGTTGCCGACGGCATGTTTGTGATCGGGAATAAAATACGAGACATCGGTAAAAGAAGGTTTTCGGTGAAAATATTCTGGAGAAAATTGAAACGAGTAAGTATTTATATTTTTTCTTTATTTGATTTTTAGACATTTTTCACGAATTGTGAGAAAAAAAATACGAGAAAGCTGAAAAAGAAAATTATTAGAAATTTTGACATAAAATTCTTATATTTCCTAAGGTAAGTGTTTATTTTTTATTTATTTTAATTTAAAAAATAGTTTTCAACAAGAAAGTATCTCTTTTTTGATATATTTTGTGGTCCTGAAAAGGACCGATTGTTTTGTTGTAAAAAAAGATTTCTCCAAATTGCGTCAAGAATTTGTTTAACCGCCGAAACCGTACAAGGTACGGCCTTGTCTCTTCAAAGCATATACGACATCCATAGCGGTGACGGTTTTACGCTTAGCATGTTCGGTGTAGGTGACAGCATCACGAATAACGTTTTCCAAAAACACCTTCAGAACACCACGAGTTTCTTCGTAAATCAGGCCAGAGATACGTTTTACACCGCCACGACGAGCCAAACGTCTAATAGCTGGCTTGGTAATACCTTGGATGTTATCACGGAGCACTTTCCTGTGACGTTTAGCGCCACCTTTTCCCAAGCCTTTACCACCTTTACCACGACCAGTCATTTTTTCACTTTAGTTTATTTCACTTATCACTTCACGAACAGTTTGAGCACTAATGTTTTTTTCCGGGTTCTTTATTGTTTCCCAAAATTCATTTATACATTTTTCTTAAAAACTATTATTTTATAACTAATCCTAGCAGAATAATTTCTTTTTCAAGGAATATAACTATTAGTATAATAAGGTAACAGGTAGACCAGCCCTTCTGAAAGTTAGGATATAAATTGACTAAGTCAATCAATTAAGGAGTATATTTTGCAAGAAAAATGGGTAAAAAAACTTGCAATGCATTTAAAATATATAAACTAGCCTAAAAAAAACTAAAAAACAAAACAAATAAAATAAATAAATAAAACAAACAAAAATTATAATTCATTGTACTTAAAACTACTATTTACACTATTTACAAGTTTAAATTTTACAGATTTTGTTTAATATTGGTCTGTTGTATATATTGTATCTTCAATGTTATATGTACCATATGGTCTGTTATAAAAGAGTATGTTGTCATTATTGTCAAATAACATATTATTATTGTTTAAATTTATAAGGCACATTGGAGAAAGGTGACCATCATTGGAAAGAAGTCTTTGAAATTGCTCGTCACTTACAGTAGAGTTTCTTAATAAGTGATTTTCATGGCTGACACAGCCCTCAACAGTTTTAATTGCAAGTTTGGTCATAAATTTGTCAATTCTTATGAGTTTAGCAGTATTGTATAAATCAATGCAAGATGGAGATGTGAAAGAACCGTCTGGCAATCGTCGAGTTTTCATATTTAGGCAGTAGCCAAGCATTTTTCGTTCAAAAATGCGGATTTTTTCCATTTGTCTCGATGAAACAGCAAACCAAATGGGAAATGCATATCCAATTACCGGTCTAATAAGTTGTTTATACAGGCACATTTTAACATTTGTACTAAGACCATTCTTCCTATAAAGTGCTCTGCTTATTCTATGAAAACTTTTTTTGGCTTTTCTTAGAATATAGTCAATATGAGCAATGAAGTTGAGTTTCTCATCTAATATAACTCCTAAGTATTTTAACTCCTTGACATTTTCTATTCTTTGCCCATTAATTATAACTGAAGGTATGAATTTCCTTCCATTTTTATAAAGTCTACCTTTTTTCCCTTTAAATGTAATTGCTTTGCACTTGTCTATATTCAGGCGTAATTTCCATTTATCAAAATACATATTTAGTTCTTCTAAATAATTATTAATTTTTTTGTTGGCAATTTTAGCTCTAGGGTGGGTGGCCGCAATTAGGATGTCATCGGCATAAGTTATTACAAGTGACTCATTTGCTGGTAATGGTATATCCGCAAGGTAAATATTATATAATGCTGGACCAAGAACAGAGCCTTGGGGTACTCCAGCTTTTATTGGTTTTGTAGTGGAACTTTCTCCTTGAATACATACAGAGAATGACCTATTTAATAAATAATTTTGGACAATTCTGACTAGTGAAATGTTAAATTTGAAAGTATCTCTCATTTTTTCTATTAGTCCTTCATGCCACACTGTGTCAAAGGCCTTTTCAAAGTCAAGGCTAACAGCTAGTGTGGCACTTCTATTATTTAAACCAGTTGCAATTTTATTTGAGAGTGTTACTAAAGCATGGGATGTAGATAGGTTCTTCCTAAATCCAAATTGGAAGTCCTTTAAAATACTATTTTTTTCCAGATGGTCATTGATTATGTCCAATAAGTATGTTTCTAGGAGTTTGCCAATATTAGAAAGTAGCGAAATAGGACGGTAGTTTTTAGGTGATGTGGGGTCTTTTCCTGGCTTAAGCACAGGTACTACACATGCGTGCTTCCATTTTTTTGGAAAGTATGCAATGTTTATACAGTGGTTAAAGAGTATAACAAATTTTGTCAGAAACGTGCTATTTATTTTCTTTAGAATAAAATTGGGTATTCCATCATCACCACTACTTTTTTTATTTTTTAAATTACTAATAATTAATCGTAAATTATTTAAATTTATCAATTTTATGTTTCCTAATTCATTTGAAATAGTAGACCCATCCGCTAGAACCTCATTTCCAAAGTTGAAAATTGGAGCTTGTTCCTCATTATTTTCAGGAGAGGAGAGAGCATTATAGCTATCCTGAATTTTGGAATATTCATACGAAATGGTTTCTGCCTTAGTCTTATTGTCAGAAATATTTTGACCCTGGTCATTTTTCAAAGTAGGGATATTAACGCGTTTTATGCCACAAAATCTATTTACTTCCCTGAATGTATCATTGTTGCATTTGATATTATTTAATATGTTTGTGTAGTAATTTCTTTCAAATAAGCTTATTTTTTCTTTAATTAATTGATCCATCCTTCTTAGGATTGCACTGAGTGTATCATATTCAGAACGGTCTAGCACTCTAAATTTCCTTCTTCTGACATTTTTCTTTTGTCTTATTAAGTCAAGTATTTCTTGTGGCAATTCTATTAATGTTCCATATTTAGGAGTGTATTTCTGGAGACTAATATTCATAGCTTCTTTAATAATTTCTGATAGTGTCTCAACCTCCTTGTCTATTTCATCAGCATGAACAGTCCTATCCAGTGGAAGGCAGAGTCTATGCATATTTTGTTCTAAAAATTGATTAAATTCTCTTTTTTTAAAAGTATTAAAATTAAACAAAACTTCTTTTTTGCACTTTTCCAGCCTTAATGTTTGTACAGTTATCATAATGGCTTTGTGATCTGAATTATAGTCTAAAGTTTCAGCACAGTCAAGACCATTTGTGGAGAAAACATCTATATTGGAGGTGGTGATAAATATGTCAATGTATGAGTGCGCATTAAAATCACTTCTAGTTGGACCATTAGTTTGTCTTATTAAAATGTTAGGGGATGTATCTAACCACTCACAGAGTACTCTACCACTAGCATTAGTTACATTCCCTCCCCATAGAGGGTTTTTTGCATTCAGATCTGCTCCTATTATGGCATGCTTATTACCTATTATGCTGCTTATTTTTAAAAGGTCCTCCATCAGAACATTTTCTTGTGGCCTTTTATATAAAGCCATTACTATTAAGCTGTTGTTTTGTCCTTTAAGCTCAACTACTGTACCCTCAATTTCACCTAAATTAACATTTATTTGTTCCGCCTTGATCCATCTTCTAACCATTATTGCAGTGCCACCACCACGACCATCCACCCTATTTTGCCGAAAGATATTATAATGTTTTTCATGAAAATTATGCCTGGGAGCCAACTTATGTTCAGCAATTAACAAAATGTCAGGATTGTGTTTTTCAATAAATAGATGTAGGTAATGCCTCCTGTGTCTAGACACAATAGAGTTTACATTGATGAATATTACTTTTAGCTTATTCATTGTTTTAATTCAAGTAAGAGATTAAATATAGCTTGGGCTCTTTCTTCATCAGTTTTGAGATTTATTCGATTTTTGGCATAAATATCAATTTTCTTTAATATGGTAAGCATGTCCTTACCTATGTATTTTTTACAATCTTCATTAAATACTTGGAAAGCATTAGATTGCATGTTATTGCTACCATTATTTGATGCGTTATTGTGGGCCTTAGTAACGCTTGAATATGAAATACTGGAATTTACTATCATAGGATTATAATTCTTTTTATTTGTAGGAGTATTTGATATAGATTTTCCTCTAATTTTTTCTAAAATTTTAAGCCTACTAGGGCACTGTTTATAGCTAGCTACATGTCCGTATTCCTTGCAGTTAACGCAATAAACAGGTTTGCCAATTTGTTTAACAACTTTTCCGGTAATTGGATCTGTGATTATTTGTTCGACATTATTTTGCTCTTTAGGTGGTATTTGGCATTCTTTAGGGCCATGTGGTTGGTCACATTTCACGCATCTGTAGGGCATGTTACAGTTTCCTGCAATATGTCCAGCACGCTGACAGTTTCTACATTGTATTAAATCTTCTCTTTTATAGCTTTCTATTGATACTCCACATTGTAAAATAAATTTTTGTCTCATAAATGCTTTTATATCACTATCTCTGGATAGCTGTATTATCCAATTACTTCCTTTAAGTTCTATAATATTTAAAATTTTTATATGTAATTCATTTTCTCTCTCTTTATAGTAGTTTAAAATGTCCTCTTTCTCAAATGCGCCTGTTAATTTTTTAATTAATAATGAAATTGGTTTTTCTTCTTTTGGAGTATATGTAAAAAATGAATAATTGTTTTCAATAAGAAATTCTTTAACTTTTGAATGATCTTCAGATTTAGATAATTTCAAGGAAGTTAAGTTCTTATTTATAACGTTGAAAGTAAACAAGTTATGTCCTAGCAGGTTATTTAATTTGTTTGATATCTCTTTTATATTAACATTATATATTTTGAATATAGGTGGAGGGCTGGTCTTACCTGGTTTGTCTAAAGTATTTATATTTGTTTGAGAATCCTTTTGAGTTTCATCGCTACAGCTAGGCGCCATTTCCACGTTCAAGTTAGATGCATCCATTTTTTCTTCAGTGTTAATGTCGTTTATAACTCGGACGGTAACATTTCTTTTTGGTTTACGTCTGGTATTCGCCATACCGAAGCCTTCGCTCGCTTCAGCAGCCCAGTCAGTGTTTAAATTATTATTCTGTTGAGATGTTTTATTTTTCGTAACATCATTTTCAATGTCTGTGTGTGTTAAATCTTCATTTACATGTTTATTATTAGGTTGATCAGTAATTTCATTGTTTTTCAGTTTTTTAATTTCATTTTCCAATTCCTTTATTTTTATTTTCATGCTTTCGCGATCCTTCATAACTTCATTTAAAATGGAATGTAGTTTTTGATTACGTTCATTTTCACTTTCAAGGTCTTTCTTTAATTTAAAAATTTGTTCTTCATCTGTATCACTAGAGATATTTTTTCCTTTTTTACGCTTTCTATGCTTTCCTTTAACTTCACTTGTGCTTTCGGTATTAGTACTACCTTGGTCAGAAAAAACTTCACCAGGATCCATTTTTAGGCAGTTCTTTTTAATGTTTTTGGGACTCAGGCAACTTTGCCTTACCCCTTTTAGAAGTGTAAGTTCACTTAGATTTGTTTCTTTTAGTTCACTCACTTTGAGAACACTGAATAAAAGCTTTTAATTTACCCTTCACTGCACTTTTAATTAGTCACTTTTTAAATAGCTATCACGATGTGCACTGTTTCACTGCTCGCGGCAAAGTCCTCCTGTTTTTTTTCCGGCGATTCCGCTCGTATTTATACAAAATTTGAGGCTCTCTCCAACCATTTAACGCACAAGTAAAGTATGTACAGTTATATGTGTGTGTGTACATTTGCCGTTAGTATTGTATGTTCTCTCTTGTGTGTGCGTGTACATTTGGTATACGGATAGGTAAGAATTCACTAACATATCAACCCCGAAAGTTGATGCTAACAGCACAATTTTCTATAAATACTCGTTTTCGTGGCGATGGCAACGTTATTACAGTGTCTACCGTGTTTGTGTGCATATCTCTAGTGAAGTGAAAAAAATTCAAGTGAAAAATGGCTCGTACTAAGCAAACTGCCCGTAAATCGACCGGTGGAAAGGCTCCCCGTAAACAACTAGCTACCAAAGCTGCCCGTAAGAGTGCCCCAGCCACCGGCGGTGTTAAGAAGCCTCATCGTTTCCGTCCTGGTACAGTTGCTTTGCGTGAAATCCGTCGTTACCAGAAGAGTACTGAATTGTTGATCCGCAAATTGCCCTTCCAACGTTTGGTTCGTGAAATCGCTCAAGATTTCAAAACTGACTTGCGTTTCCAGAGCTCTGCTGTTATGGCCTTGCAAGAAGCCAGTGAAGCCTACTTGGTTGGTCTTTTCGAAGATACTAACTTGTGCGCCATCCATGCTAAGCGTGTCACCATCATGCCTAAGGATATCCAATTGGCCAGACGTATTCGTGGAGAACGTGCTTAAATTCTTGACGTTTTAAAAGCAACAATTTTACAACAAAACAATCGGTCCTTTTCAGGACCACAAATATTTTACAAAAAAGAGATATTTTTACTCAATCTACAATTTTTAGTATTTTTTTGAAATAAATAAAAATAATTTAGGGCTATGATTATTTTTCAACAATTAACATTTTTTATAATAAAGATATATTTTTTGATGTTGTTTTTTTTTTTTCGTTGATGATTTTTCGACACTTTATTTTTTTATTTAATTTTTTTATTTTATTTTGATCGAATATTTTATTTTTTGAATTTTATTTGAATTTTTTGAATTATCCATTTTGATATTTTCCTTTAATTTGCAAAATTATTATCATTTTTGTACTCCCTCTTCGAAAAAAAAATGCAATGACTCATAAAAACAACCACCACATACATTTTGCTAACGGGATTTTTTTTGTCCATTTTGTTTTTTTCCTTTTCCCGTTAAACAAAAAATTGCTCTCTTTATGATTTTTGGCGCGACATTTGTCTATTTCTCTCATTTTATTCCCCTTCGATCATTTTTTTCTGTTGTGGACTATTCAATTTAACGGGAAAAATTCTCTGCCTTCAATTTCTACGAATTATTTCATGTGAATTTTAAAAATTTCCAGCTAAAATGTTGCCCTCCTATTTAATTTTTTTCAGGAATGATGTATGAAATATGTTTTTTTCATTTTCAGCAAAATTTTGAATTGTTTTATACGCATTTTAAGACATTTAAATATGAATTTTCTCCATATGGAATTACAAAATTATTTATGCCCGATGTATTTAGAGAAATTGGTAATAATTTATTATTTTCAAAAATTGAAGAAGAAAATAATTGATTTGTTCAGAATTTTGATGTAAAATATAATTAAAAGTATTATAAAAAGGAATTCCAATAATATCTACCTTTGAAGTTGATCGAAAATCATTTTTGTAAAACGCAATTAATTTCATGACATTTCTAAGTGTTCTAGTTGATATTTGCCTGTAAAGAGGAATTTCTTTTTGGGAATATTTTTTTATAAAATTAACAAAAAATTGACAAAATAACGTAGAAAATGGCTTTTAATACTATTTTTTATAAATTATAGAACAAATTATGTTAAAATTCACAAAAAATATTGCAAAATGAAAATACATAACCGTTTGTCAGTGAATGCCTGTACATTGGTAGTATGAAGTATTCTGGGGATTTTGTAACTTTTCCCCGTAAATTATGACTTTTTGTGAATAATGTTATATTTTGATGTAAATATACAAATTCTGAAATGTTTTTTAAGAAATTTTTATAAAACTTATTAAGATTTGAGCTTTCAAATTTATTTCAAGAAAAACTTTTCTTCATTGAAATTATGCCAACAAGAGGATTTCTGCTGTCATAGACCACATAATAATTTCAATTTTTTCACATAGTAAAATATGAAATTGCATCAATATTTTTCTTTGATCCTAAAGTAAACATATCAGGCTACATTTTCAAAAAGAATTTTCAATTAAATTTTCGTAAAAAATTTGATTTTTTTAAATTTTAGTTGGAAATTTGTGATTACATTTTTATAATCTGCCAAGTTAAACGTTTATAATTCACAAACGGCAAGTGATAATTACACCAAACTTTCTTTAAAACATAGCCTGAAATCTATACTTTAAAGGTATAAAACATTTTTAGTGAAAATTATCAAAGCTTCTTCAGGAAAATTTAATTTCTCCGAAAACTTTTGTAAAAAATTAAACACGCTTCCACACAATCTTTCGAAAAATTTACCAATTGACTACTATGCACATCTCATCTTTTCGATGTACCTACACTTTAGCTCGCCGCTAACAAAAATAATAGTACAC
The DNA here is from genome assembly GCF_030504385.1 of Musca domestica. NCBI lineage: Eukaryota > Metazoa > Arthropoda > Insecta > Diptera > Muscidae > Musca > Musca domestica. Next base: position 1,422,920 of record NW_026712383.1, on the reverse strand, counting down.
ATAAATTTGTGAGTGTATTTGTGTTAACAGTGAAATATAAACCAAACAGTGAATAACCATGTCTGACGCCGCCGTTGTTGAAGCCACCGCCTCCCCAGTTGCCGCTGTTGAGAAAAAGGCACCAAAAAAAGCCGCTGCCAAAGCAAAGAAGCCATCAGCTGCCCCTACCCACCCTCCAACCCAGCAAATGGTTGACTGCCGCCATCAAGACCCTGAAGGAACGTGGAGGTTCATCATTGCCCGCCATCAAGAAATACTTGGCCAGCACCTACAAAGTAGATGCCCAAAAATTGGCCCCCTTCATCAAGAAGTACTTGAAAGGTGCCGTTGCCAGTGGAAAATTGATCCAAACTAAAGGTAAGGGTGCTTCTGGTTCATTCAAATTGTCTGCTTCGGCCTCTAAGGAACCCAAAGCTAAGACTGCTGAAAAGAAGAAGAAGGCCCCAGCCGCTGGTGACAAAAAGAAGAAGGCTGCCGCCCCTAAAAAGGCCGCTGGTGAGAAGAAGGCAGCTGCCAAAAAACCCTCTGCCGCCAAGAAGACCGCTGAAAAGAAGAAGGCCGACAAAACAAAGGCAAAGGCTGCCAAGAAAACCGGTACAGTTAAAGCTAAACCAGCAAAGACCGCCGCCAAAGCATCTGCCACTAAACCAAAGGCACCCAAGGCAAAAACTGCAGCTGCTAAGCCCAAAAAGGCCGCAGCAGCAAAGAAGCCAGCTGCTAAGAAAACCGCCGCCAAGAAGTAATTTTTCCCAGAAAGATTACTTTTTCCACAATATTTTCGATATTCGAAAACATACTATCTAACAGCCCTTTTCAGGGCTACAAATTAAATTAAAAAAGAGAAAAATATTTTCAACAGTTATCGTATATATTTTTGTTACCTAAATAAATAAGTAAATTTGTACACGTGTTTGATTTTGGGAAAAAAAATTACTTTCGCTAATTACTGTTCTTATTAGGTAATTTTATTGAGCCAATATAATCGAGGACGCCACTGGATTATTTTTTAACCCAGGTCATAAAAGATAATAAAATATTTAAATTTTTTCCTAATTACCCACAGGTCATAATTCTCGAAAATCCCCATAATTTGGTCAATTTTATAATTTCTACTTAATTTTGAAAATTTTGTCATTTTCATATTCTCTCAAATTTCACAAATTTCACCCAGAAATGACATTTTGGCAAAATATTTACATTTTCCATCAATATATTTTTTCCTTTGAAAATTTCTGCCTCAGCCTTATATTTCGTTGCTTTGCCGTTGTGCTGTAACAAAATGCTCACACATACATGATGCCCATTCGATGTTGATCAACGACGGCAAGGCAAATCACCACTAACACACGCACACATACACGACGACGATGGCTGTTATAGCATATCGCACAAGCAAGCAAGCAAAGGTTACACATAGGCACATATGCGAGTTAGCTAAATGCATGGAAAAATCATTGTATAGAGAAAAATATATTTCTTATGGAATTTTATTCGTTTATTACTAAATAATGATAAATTGTAGCTTCAACAAAAATATGATCTCTTTTGAAATGTTTTTTGTGGCCCTGAAAAGGGCCTTTTAAGGTAGTATTTCGACGCATGAAAATGAAAAATATCAAGACATTTACTTGGAGCTGGTGTATTTAGTAACAGCCTTGGTACCTTCACTGACGGCGTGCTTAGCCAATTCACCGGGCAACAATAGACGGACGGCGGTCTGGATTTCCCGACTGGTGATGGTCGAGCGCTTGTTGTAGTGGGCCAAACGAGAGGCTTCGGCGGCAATACGTTCGAAGATATCGTTGACGAAACTGTTCATGATGCTCATGGCCTTGGAGGAGATACCGGTGTCGGGATGGACTTGCTTCAACACTTTGTAAATGTAGATAGCGTAACTCTCCTTACGCTTGGTACGTCTCTTCGACTTATCGCCCTTGGTAATGTTCTTTTGGGCTTTGCCGGCCTTCTTTGCTGCTTTACCACTGGTTTTAGGAGGCATTTTCACTTATTATTTTTTTGAATCACACAAACACTTTTAACACTGTTCACAAATGATAACCAAAACGGGCAGCTATACAGAATTTGTAGATTGTAGTCGACAAGAATTTCAGGTAGTCACAGCTAGCAGGCACACACAAGGCAAACCACCCCATTATTGAAGAAATGTGTGTGTGAGAAAAGTATAAATAGCACGTTTCGATCCGAAAATTTTTATCATTTGTGTTTTTCAGTGCTTAAGTGAAGTGTTTAAAACTAAAATAAAGTGAAAATGTCTGGTCGTGGTAAAGGTGGCAAAGTTAAGGGAAAGGCAAAGTCCCGTTCCAATCGTGCTGGTCTTCAATTCCCCGTCGGTCGTATCCATCGTCTGTTGCGCAAAGGCAACTATGCTGAGCGTGTTGGTGCCGGTGCTCCCGTCTATTTAGCCGCTGTCATGGAATATTTGGCTGCTGAAGTCTTGGAATTGGCTGGCAATGCTGCCCGTGACAACAAGAAGACTCGTATCATTCCCCGTCACTTGCAATTGGCCATCCGTAACGACGAAGAATTGAACAAATTGCTGTCTGGCGTTACCATTGCCCAAGGTGGTGTATTGCCAAACATCCAAGCTGTTCTCTTGCCCAAGAAGACCGAAAAGAAAGCCTAAATTATTTCGAAAGGTATTATGGAATGAAAAAGAAGAAGAATACAGACCATCGTATGATTCCATAGAAAAATCAACCAATCCGTCCTTTTCAGGACGACAAAAAATATTTGAAAAGAGAAAGAAAATTGCGTCAAGCTACATTTGTATGAAAAAAATAAAAATTCTCAATAATTTTGTATTAGCCGTTGGCAGAATAACTGTTTTTCAAGTTCAAGTTCAAGTTTATTTTTTTCATCTGCTCTCTACACATAGTTATTTAATAACTTATTAACTAACAATATTTCTTAAGTCTATAGATTAAAAATACTTAGCATAAAGTCTTATTTTTCTAAGTTTATCTAAATAATACGATAAGGGGGGGTCACACATTTAATGTTACCTAAAATTAATTCAAAAAATTCTATAATACTTTAATGTAAATAAATTAACATTAATGAATTCCCTTAAAAAAAGATGAATAAAAAAAGGGACCCTAAATAACTGTTTTTCGTTGTCAGTTGCATATTTGTGTTGTCGTTGTTGTTGTCTCTTATGATTTCAGGAATAGAGCGAGCGCGAGAGAGGAGAGATCGTGGCGTCACCAAATGAGTATGTATACTATGAGGTAGAAGAAGAAGCATGTGGCAGTTGGTGGTGGCTGGCTGGCTGGGTAGTAATTTTATGTGAAAAAATCGTACCCCGGCGCATTCTTGGGGAAGGCATAAAGTAGACGATTTGCAAGGGAATTTTGGCGGCAAAGTAGTGTTTTGGTGGAAATAAATCGACGCATACATGAAAATAAAAGCGCATTGTGGTGCTATGAAAAATTTGGAACCAAAAAAATAGAATAAAAGTAACATAGTAAAATGAAAATTAACGAAAATAATTACAAAGAAAAATAAAATAACGTAAATTAATAATTAAATTAAATTAAAATAAGAAAATTTTAGAAAATTAAGGCAAAATTAATGAAAATTTAAGCAAATTTTAATGAAAATATTTGAAAATAAATTAAAGAAATTTCGAATAATAAATAGATTTTATGAAAATAAAAGATACTTTAAATGAAATCAAAATTTTTTAAATTAATGAAAAGGAAATAAATTAAATAATTTTAAATAAAAGGAAAAGTGATTTTTAAAAAATAATCTAATGAAAAATTAAATTAATTGAAAATTAAATAAGAAAATTTAACATAAATAAAATAAAATAAAATTAATTTAATGAAGAATTTTTAAATAAAATTCAGTGATTTTAATTAAAAAAAAAAAATAATGATTTTAATTTTCGATACAATTTTAAAGGAAATTATAAGTGAATAATTTAGAAATTTTTAATGAAATTTTTGAAAATAATATGAATCAACGATCTATTTATTAAATATTTTTAACAATTTAAAATAAAATTTTGAGAAAATATGCAACAATGTTTAAAAAAAGTCAAAATGAAATTACTTTGCTACCACAGCATGGTTGTTCTTTAGTAATATTGACTAAACAGCACCAATACATACATAAAGCGACGCTATGTTATACTCATATAATACGAAAAGGAAGAAGAAGAAGAACTAAATGTGTTTAGCGATGTGAGTTGCCGACGGCATGTTTGTGATCGGGAATAAAATACGAGACATCGGTAAAAGAAGGTTTTCGGTGAAAATATTCTGGAGAAAATTGAAACGAGTAAGTATTTATATTTTTTCTTTATTTGATTTTTAGACATTTTTCACGAATTGTGAGAAAAAAAATACGAGAAAGCTGAAAAAGAAAATTATTAGAAATTTTGACATAAAATTCTTATATTTCCTAAGGTAAGTGTTTATTTTTTATTTATTTTAATTTAAAAAATAGTTTTCAACAAGAAAGTATCTCTTTTTTGATATATTTTGTGGTCCTGAAAAGGACCGATTGTTTTGTTGTAAAAAAAGATTTCTCCAAATTGCGTCAAGAATTTGTTTAACCGCCGAAACCGTACAAGGTACGGCCTTGTCTCTTCAAAGCATATACGACATCCATAGCGGTGACGGTTTTACGCTTAGCATGTTCGGTGTAGGTGACAGCATCACGAATAACGTTTTCCAAAAACACCTTCAGAACACCACGAGTTTCTTCGTAAATCAGGCCAGAGATACGTTTTACACCGCCACGACGAGCCAAACGTCTAATAGCTGGCTTGGTAATACCTTGGATGTTATCACGGAGCACTTTCCTGTGACGTTTAGCGCCACCTTTTCCCAAGCCTTTACCACCTTTACCACGACCAGTCATTTTTCACTTTAGTTTATTTCACTTATCACTTCACGAACAGTTTGAGCACTAATGTTTTTTTCCGGCGATTCCGCTCGTATTTATACAAAATTTGAGGCTCTCTCCAACCATTTAACGCACAAGTAAAGTATGTACAGTTATATGTGTGTGTGTACATTTGCCGTTAGTATTGTATGTTCTCTCTTGTGTGTGCGTGTACATTTGGTATACGGATAGGTAAGAATTCACTAACATATCAACCCCGAAAGTTGATGCTAACAGCACAATTTTCTATAAATACTCGTTTTCGTGGCGATGGCAACGTCGTAGAATGAGCTTAAAGCTCGAAGTGAAAAGATCTGTGAAGTGAATATTAAAAAGTGAAAAGTGATAGTGAATATAAGTGAAAAGCTAAAAATTAAAGAACATTTGATGAACTGCTGTGCCCCATCTCACCTTAGAGATAAAATTTTGTTCAAACTAGTGATAAGTGAATTATAAAAAAAAAAAAAAAAAAAAAAACTGTGAAAATGTCTTGTCACAGCTTAAATGCTGATGACGTTAAGGCAAATACTGCTGGTAACAATAGCCAGACAATAGACATTTGTGCTCCTAATCAAAGTGTGCCTACAAATAGTAATAATAACAATACTGACGTTTACATTGAAGTAAAACGCAAAAGAAAAAACAAGCCTACTACACCAATAGTGGACCAATTAATTGAACTTAATAAAAAATATGAAAGTGTTCTTAATGAAAATGCTAAATTAAAAGAAGAAAATGAGGAATTTAAAAAAACTATCAAAGAACTTGCTAATAAAATTGCCACAGGCAGTGTTAACGTGGATGTCCACATACCCAAAGAATGGACAAATATAAACAACAACAACAACAATTGTACCACTGAGGCAGCCGTAGACCTCATGGTAGCTGACGAGTATGATTGTGAAGATGAAATAACTGCAATGCCGGCGGTCGATGTTAGCAGCCAAGGGACCCCCCAGCAACTGGACATGCAAAATAACAGCGGAAAAACGGCGATTACAACAACAACTAAAACAAAAGGTAAGGCCAGCCCTCCTATTATTAAAATCTATAATGTTAACGTTAAAGATTTTACAATTAAACTAAAAAATTTGCTAAATCACAATTTGTTTACGATTAACATTATAAATAAGAACTTAATACATCTTAAATTGAGTAAAAACGAGGATCATCTGAAAGTCAGAGAATATCTAGAAAATATGAAAATTTCTTTTTTTACTTACACTATCAAAGAAGAAAAGCCTCACACACTGATTATTAAGGGAGTCTCAGACACCTATGATGAGACTGATCTTAAAAACTTTATTGAGGACACAGGAATAAATTTAAAAATTTTTAAAATAGTCAAACTTCAAAAAAGTAAATGGATTGTGCAATTTTCCAATGATTCCGACATAAAATCCTTTTCTAGACTTAGATTTATTCTAAATAATGGAGTTAGCATTGAGAAATATAAGAGTGTGGACCTTCCACAATGTAAAAATTGCCAAAGACATGGCCATATCTCTATCAATTGTAGAATGGTCCCAAATTGTGTAAAATGTGCTGGTCAACATGAACGTGGAAAATGTCACATTCCACCCAAAGACCTAAACACTGAGGAAACAATTACAACTGACCCAAATACAGGTCAAATAATTAAGACAAAAGGAATCCCTGTCAAATGCGTTAATTGCAAAGCTATAGGACATGTAGCAAGTTACAAAAAATGTCCAAAGCGACTTGAAATATTAGAAAGAATGGCCCAAAAAAAAGCGGCTGCAAAAGCCAATGCAAATAACTACGTAGCTAATAAGCCAAATATTTCTTATCCTAAATTTTCTAACAATCTATCATATGCAAATGCTATTAAAATTTCCCCAACAAAAAGTGCTCTTGACAACAAAAAAGGGCAAAATACCCTTCTTATTAAGCAGGCCATGGGAGCCTTTGATAATGACTGCCAAAGACTTTTAGGCAAAAATTTTATAACATGTATGGAAAAAATCAGCGACTTTGCAGTAAGTTATAAAGAATTGAAAACTGACCAAGAAAAATCGGAGGCCATTTTTGGCTTATTTTTAACATTAAAACTTAATGAATAAATTTAAAATAATATTTATTAATATAAATTCTTTAATTTCAAGGCAAAAAAGGCATTATTTTAAATTATTCATTAATGAAAAAAATCCTGATATAGTACTGATAGCAGAACATAAGCTTAGCAAAAATCACAGTTTTAACCTAAAAGGTTACAAAATACTTACACAGCATAGGAAAGACAAGTTAGGAGGAGGAACGGCTATTGCAATAAGAGAGCAATTTAAAAGTATTAGAATAGATGCTAATTTAGGTAATATTGAGGCAACGCTAGTCAAAATTAGAAACCTAGGCGGGCAAACGATATTTTTATCCTCGCTTTACCTCAGACCCCAAGAATCATTGTCAAAACAAGATCTAGATAAATTAACTAGCATAATAGGGCCCAACGAAGCGATAATTGGTGCTGACCTAAATGCAAAACACCCGCTTTGGGGAGGCCACCAGACAAATGCTAATGGTCGAATATTAAATGACTGGGTTCTTTCTACCCCAAATATAGATATATTAAAAACAGAAGTCCCAAGCAGGGAGACACCGACGACGGATTCTTATATAGACGTTTTCTTGATAACTAATCAGATAAGTCTGGAGAATCCACGAAGGGCGATTACTGGGCTTGAGACGGGTGATTGTAACTCAGATCATAAAGCCGTTTTTCTTGATATATTAGTAAATAATATAGACAATGAAGAACCGGAGAAAATATTTGACTTCAAAAGCATGAATATTCGTAGATTCAATAATGAATTAGGAACAAATCTAGCACAAATATGCCTTCCTAAGGACAGAAATGCAACAGTCAGTGAAATAGATTCCTCTATTGAAAATATGACTGTTGCTTTTAACACGGCCATGGAAAATAACATTAAACAGCATTATAGAAAAAAAAATCTTCTCCCGGACTTACCACCTGAAATTCTTAATTTGCTAGCGCAAAAGAAGAATTTAAGAAGAAGAAGAAATAGAATAGTTAATTCTAATGAATATGCGTCATTAGGATCACAAATTAGAATTTTGGATAGGCTAATTAAACAACAAATTTCTTGTTTTGAAGAACAATTCTACACCAGGTATTTAAATAGCATATCAGCCAATGAAAACATGTTTAAACAAACAAAAGCCTTTTGTGGATTAGGCCCAAAAACTAAAATAGACAGCCTCATTAATGACCTAGGAGAGGAAATTGTTTCTAGTAAGGGTAAAGCTGATCTTTTGGCAAAAAAATTTTCTATTGGAAACACATTTCCTTCAAACAATACAACAACAACTTTTAGTGAACAGCCGTTAGTTCAATTCTGCCCTGAATTTCCAGCTGATGGTAGCAACACATCAACCTCTACAGCAGATAGTTTGCAATTTGTTAATTCCAGACAAGTGGGAGCATTAATAAAAATTCTTAATAACAAAAAGAGCTTCGGTAATGACGGCGTTCCCAATTATGTTCTTAAACGAACTAATACCGCCGCATGGGAATTTTTAGCAATAATATTTAACCATTGCTTAAATATTGGCTATTTTCCAAAAAAATGGAAAATAGCAAAAATTATACCTGTGCTCAAACCAGGTAAAGATCCCACAAATCCGAACAGCTACAGGCCTATCTCTCTATTATCTTCATTTGGAAAACTTTTTGAAATAATTTTATTGCAAAAAATAAATGATCAAATAGAAGATAATAATATACTGAAAAACAATCAATATGGTTTCAGAAAAGGAACATCAACCACACATTGCCTAATGACATTTATAGATAAAATAAATAGAGGTCTAAATAGACGAAAAGCCACCATAGCAGTCAGTTTGGATTTTTCTAAAGCTTTCGACTCTATGTGTCAAGAAGGGCTGATATATAAAATGAATAATAAATACAATTTTAACCCCAATATTACCCGAATTATCAAAAACTATATTCAAAATAGAAGTTACTATGTCACCACTGATGGCCATAATTCAGAACAAAACACATTAAAAACAGGGGTCCCACAAGGATCAGTGCTGGGCCCTGTTCTCTTCAACCTATTCCTTGCTGATATCCCACAGCCAACTGGAGAGGTCATGGCCTCAATCTTTGCAGATGACATAATAGTAGCAGCAACACATCATAGGGCAAAATCAGCTGAAAAATTAATAACAAAATATCTGCAAGATTTAAAGCGATACTTCGATATGTGGAAATTAACCCTCAACATAGACAAATGCCGATCAATAATTTTTAAAGGGAAACCGGGATCAGTATGTAGAAATGCGAGGAAATTCATTCCTGCAGTTAAAATAGGGAATAGTGTTATTCATAATACTAACATAATAAAATATCTTGGGGTAATACTTCAATCAGATATGCAATTCACAAGACATGTTGATTACGTACTCAATAAAGGAAAAGCCGTATATGCCAAACTGCGAAGAATGATAGGTAAAAGAGATGGTTTGTCGCAGAATGTTAAGCTTATTTTGTACAAACAACTTGTAAAACCAGCTATGTCATATGCTTTCCCCATCTGGTTCACAATATCGGCACATCAAATGGAAAGAATAAGAGTATTAGAGAGAAAAATGTTAAAACACTGCCTTGGACTTAGAACAACAATAGATGAATTTGGTAGACTAAGAAGTCCTAAAAACTTATTAATTTATGAAAAAAGTAAAACGGACAGAATTGATAGATATATGGTCAATATAGCATTAAAATACCTGGAAAAGTGCACAATCCATAATAATGAAAACATATTAAACTGTAGTATAACAAGCAATGAACTGAACACCATCATGGCAAACGGTGGGTACCTACCACCTATGAGCCTTCTAACGCTATACAATGATGGCAAAATTTTTAATAATGAGGGCAAAATTGTATTCTACCATAGAAGATATGGGTCATACAATTTTCAAAACACTATTTATTCTCTTGACCAATAAATAATAATTATAAAAAAAAAAAAAAAAAAAAAAAAAAAAAAAAAAAAAAAAAAAAAAAAAAAAAAATGTTCACTAAATCTGCTAAATGTACCTTTTACATGTGAATAAACTGAAAAAAACATTAAAACTACAAAGATAATAATTTAAACATGAATTATATTTTTGGTTTGTTTTGTTATTGTTTTGTTTTGTTTTGTTTTGTTTTGTTATTGTTTTGTTATTTAGTTTTAAGCCTATTAGTTGTAAGCAGCACAAACTAACTGATAACCTCGTTTTTATTCCCTTTTTTCGAGGTAACTTAAAATATTAAATACTTAATAAATAAATACTTAAAGGTTGGCTGGCCTTGCCTAATTTAATTAAAATAAAAAATATAAATCTCTAGAAAAACAAATTGTATTTGTGTTAGAGTAAGTTTAATTTAAGATAGTACTTAAGTAATATCTAAAACTCTGTAATGAATTTTTGGGAAATAAAGATGAAATGAAATGAATGAAATGAAATGCGATGGCAACGTTATTACAGTGTCTACCGTGTTTGTGTGCATATCTCTAGTGAAGTGAAAAAAATTCAAGTGAAAAATGGCTCGTACTAAGCAAACTGCCCGTAAATCGACCGGTGGAAAGGCTCCCCGTAAACAACTAGCTACCAAAGCTGCCCGTAAGAGTGCCCCAGCCACCGGCGGTGTTAAGAAGCCTCATCGTTTCCGTCCTGGTACAGTTGCTTTGCGTGAAATCCGTCGTTACCAGAAGAGTACTGAATTGTTGATCCGCAAATTGCCCTTCCAACGTTTGGTTCGTGAAATCGCTCAAGATTTCAAAACTGACTTGCGTTTCCAGAGCTCTGCTGTTATGGCCTTGCAAGAAGCCAGTGAAGCCTACTTGGTTGGTCTTTTCGAAGATACTAACTTGTGCGCCATCCATGCTAAGCGTGTCACCATCATGCCTAAGGATATCCAATTGGCCAGACGTATTCGTGGAGAACGTGCTTAAATTCTTGACGTTTTAAAAGCAACAATTTTACAACAAAACAATCGGTCCTTTTCAGGACCACAAATATTTTACAAAAAAGAGATATTTTTACTCAATCTACAATTTTTAGTATTTTTTTGAAATAAATAAAAATAATTTAGGGCTATGATTATTTTTCAACAATTAACATTTTTATAATAAAGATATATTTTTTGATGTTGTTTTTTTTTTTTCGTTGATGATTTTTCGACACTTTATTTTTTTATTTAATTTTTTTATTTTATTTTGATCGAATATTTTATTTTTTGAATTTTATTTGAATTTTTTGAATTATCCATTTTGATATTTTCCTTTAATTTGCAAAATTATTATCATTTTTGTACTCCCTCTTCGAAAAAAAATGCAATGACTCATAAAAACAACCACCACATACATTTTGCTAACGGGATTTTTTTTGTCCATTTTGTTTTTTTCCTTTTCCCGTTAAACAAAAAATTGCTCTCTTTATGATTTTTGGCGCGACATTTGTCTATTTCTCTCATTTTATTCCCCTTCGATCATTTTTTTCTGTTGTGGACTATTCAATTTAACGGGAAAAAATTCTCTGCCTTCAATTTCTACGAATTATTTCATGTGAATTTTAAAAATTTCCAGCTAAAATGTTGCCCTCCTATTTAATTTTTTTCAGGAATGATGTATGAAATATGTTTTTTTCATTTTCAGCAAAATTTTGAATTGTTTTATACGCATTTTAAGACATTTAAATATGAATTTTCTCCATATGGAATTACAAAATTATTTATGCCCGATGTATTTAGAGAAATTGGTAATAATTTATTATTTTCAAAAATTGAAGAAGAAAATAATTGATTTGTTCAGAATTTTGATGTAAAATATAATTAAAAGTATTATAAAAAGGAATTCCAATAATATCTACCTTTGAAGTTGATCGAAAATCATTTTTGTAAAACGCAATTAATTTCATGACATTTCTAAGTGTTCTAGTTGATATTTGCCTGTAAAGAGGAATTTCTTTTTGGGAATATTTTTTTATAAAATTAACAAAAAATTGACAAAATAACGTAGAAAATGGCTTTTAATACTATTTTTTATAAATTATAGAACAAATTATGTTAAAATTCACAAAAAATATTGCAAAATGAAAATACATAACCGTTTGTCAGTGAATGCCTGTACATTGGTAGTATGAAGTATTCTGGGGATTTTGTAACTTTTCCCCGTAAATTATGACTTTTTGTGAATAATGTTATATTTTGATGTAAATATACAAATTCTGAAATGTTTTTTAAGAAATTTTTATAAAACTTATTAAGATTTGAGCTTTCAAATTTATTTCAAGAAAAACTTTTCTTCATTGAAATTATGCCAACAAGAGGATTTCTGCTGTCATAGACCACATAATAATTTCAATTTTTTCACATAGTAAAATATGAAATTGCATCAATATTTTTCTTTGATCCTAAAGTAAACATATCAGGCTACATTTTCAAAAAGAATTTTCAATTAAATTTTCGTAAAAAATTTGATTTTTTTAAATTTTAGTTGGAAATTTGTGATTACATTTTTATAATCTGCCAAGTTAAACGTTTATAATTCACAAACGGCAAGTGATAATTACACCAAACTTTCTTTAAAACATAGCCTGAAATCTATACTTTAAAGGTATAAAACATTTTTAGTGAAAATTATCAAAGCTTCTTCAGGAAAATTTAATTTCTCCGAAAACTTTTGTAAAAAATTAAACACGCTTCCACACAATCTTTCGAAAAATTTACCAATTGACTACTATGCACATCTCATCTTTTCGATGTACCTACACTTTAGCTCGCCGCTAACAAAAATAATAGTACACATAAATTTGTGAGTGTATTTGTGTTAACAGTGAAATATAAACCAAACAGTGAATAACCATGTCTGACGCCGCCGTTGTTGAAGCCACCGCCTCCCCAGTTGCCGCTGTTGAGAAAAAGGCACCAAAAAAAGCCGCTGCCAAAGCAAAGAAGCCATCAGCTGCCCCTACCCACCCTCCAACCCAGCAAATGGTTGATGCCGCCATCAAGACCCTGAAGGAACGTGGAGGTTCATCATTGCCCGCCATCAAGAAATACTTGGCCAGCACCTACAAAGTAGATGCCCAAAAATTGGCCCCCTTCATCAAGAAGTACTTGAAAGGTGCCGTTGCCAGTGGAAAATTGATCCAAACTAAAGGTAAGGGTGCTTCTGGTTCATTCAAATTGTCTGCTTCGGCCTCTAAGGAACCCAAAGCTAAGACTGCTGAAAAGAAGAAGAAGGCCCCAGCCGCTGGTGACAAAAAGAAGAAGGCTGCCGCCCCTAAAAAGGCCGCTGGTGAGAAGAAGGCAGCTGCCAAAAAACCCTCTGCCGCCAAGAAGACCGCTGAAAAGAAGAAGGCCGACAAAACAAAGGCAAAGGCTGCCAAGAAAACCGGTACAGTTAAAGCTAAACCAGCAAAGACCGCCGCCAAAGCATCTGCCACTAAACCAAAGGCACCCAAGGCAAAAACTGCAGCTGCTAAGCCCAAAAAGGCCGCAGCAGCAAAGAAGCCAGCTGCTAAGAAAACCGCCGCCAAGAAGTAATTTTTCCCAGAAAGATTACTTTTTCCACAATATTTTCGATATTCGAAAACATACTATCTAACAGCCCTTTTCAGGGCTACAAATTAAATTAAAAAAGAGAAAAATATTTTCAACAGTTATCGTATATATTTTGTTACCTAAATAAATAAGTAAATTTGTACACGTGTTTGATTTTGGGAAAAAAAATTACTTTCGCTAATTACTGTTCTTATTAGGTAATTTTATTGAGCCAATATAATCGAGGACGCCACTGGATTATTTTTTAACCCAGGTCATAAAAGATAATAAAATATTTAAATTTTTTCCTAATTACCCACAGGTCATAATTCTCGAAAATCCCCATAATTTGGTCAATTTTATAATTTCTACTTAATTTTGAAAATTTTGTCATTTTCATATTCTCTCAAATTTCACAAATTTCACCCAGAAATGACATTTTGGCAAAATATTTACATTTTCCATCAATATATTTTTTCCTTTGAAAATTTCTGCCTCAGCCTTATATTTCGTTGCTTTGCCGTTGTGCTGTAACAAAATGCTCACACATACATGATGCCCATTCGATGTTGATCAACGACGGCAAGGCAAATCACCACTAACACACGCACACATACACGACGACGATGGCTGTTATAGCATATCGCACAAGCAAGCAAGCAAAGGTTACACATAGGCACATATGCGAGTTAGCTAAATGCATGGAAAAATCATTGTATAGAGAAAAATATATTTCTTATGGAATTTTATTCGTTTATTACTAAATAATGATAAATTGTAGCTTCAACAAAAATATGATCTCTTTTGAAATGTTTTTTGTGGCCCTGAAAAGGGCCTTTTAAGGTAGTATTTCGACGCATGAAAATGAAAAATATCAAGACATTTACTTGGAGCTGGTGTATTTAGTAACAGCCTTGGTACCTTCACTGACGGCGTGCTTAGCCAATTCACCGGGCAACAATAGACGGACGGCGGTCTGGATTTCCCGACTGGTGATGGTCGAGCGCTTGTTGTAGTGGGCCAAACGAGAGGCTTCGGCGGCAATACGTTCGAAGATATCGTTGACGAAACTGTTCATGATGCTCATGGCCTTGGAGGAGATACCGGTGTCGGGATGGACTTGCTTCAACACTTTGTAAATGTAGATAGCGTAACTCTCCTTACGCTTGGTACGTCTCTTCGACTTATCGCCCTTGGTAATGTTCTTTTGGGCTTTGCCGGCCTTCTTTGCTGCTTTACCACTGGTTTTAGGAGGCATTTTCACTTATTATTTTTTTGAATCACACAAACACTTTTAACACTGTTCACAAATGATAACCAAAACGGGCAGCTATACAGAATTTGTAGATTGTAGTCGACAAGAATTTCAGGTAGTCACAGCTAGCAGGCACACACAAGGCAAACCACCCCATTATTGAAGAAATGTGTGTGTGAGAAAAGTATAAATAGCACGTTTCGATCCGAAAATTTTTATCATTTGTGTTTTTCAGTGCTTAAGTGAAGTGTTTAAAACTAAAATAAAGTGAAAATGTCTGGTCGTGGTAAAGGTGGCAAAGTTAAGGGAAAGGCAAAGTCCCGTTCCAATCGTGCTGGTCTTCAATTCCCCGTCGGTCGTATCCATCGTCTGTTGCGCAAAGGCAACTATGCTGAGCGTGTTGGTGCCGGTGCTCCCGTCTATTTAGCCGCTGTCATGGAATATTTGGCTGCTGAAGTCTTGGAATTGGCTGGCAATGCTGCCCGTGACAACAAGAAGACTCGTATCATTCCCCGTCACTTGCAATTGGCCATCCGTAACGACGAAGAATTGAACAAATTGCTGTCTGGCGTTACCATTGCCCAAGGTGGTGTATTGCCAAACATCCAAGCTGTTCTCTTGCCCAAGAAGACCGAAAAGAAAGCCTAAATTATTTCGAAAGGTATTATGGAATGAAAAAGAAGAAGAATACAGACCATCGTATGATTCCATAGAAAAATCAACCAATCCGTCCTTTTCAGGACGACAAAAAATATTTGAAAAGAGAAAGAAAATTGCGTCAAGCTACATTTGTATGAAAAAAATAAAAATTCTCAATAATTTTGTATTAGCCGTTGGCAGAATAACTGTTTTTCAAGTTCAAGTTCAAGTTTATTTTTTTCATCTGCTCTCTACACATAGTTATTTAATAACTTATTAACTAACAATATTTCTTAAGTCTATAGATTAAAAATACTTAGCATAAAGTCTTATTTTTCTAAGTTTATCTAAATAATACGATAAGGGGGGGTCACACATTTAATGTTACCTAAAATTAATTCAAAAAATTCTATAATACTTTAATGTAAATAAATTAACATTAATGAATTCCCTTAAAAAAAGATGAATAAAAAAAGGGACCCTAAATAACTGTTTTTCGTTGTCAGTTGCATATTTGTGTTGTCGTTGTTGTTGTCTCTTATGATTTCAGGAATAGAGCGAGCGCGAGAGAGGAGAGATCGTGGCGTCACCAAATGAGTATGTATACTATGAGGTAGAAGAAGAAGCATGTGGCAGTTGGTGGTGGCTGGCTGGCTGGGTAGTAATTTTATGTGAAAAAATCGTACCCCGGCGCATTCTTGGGGAAGGCATAAAGTAGACGATTTGCAAGGGAATTTTGGCGGCAAAGTAGTGTTTTGGTGGAAATAAATCGACGCATACATGAAAATAAAAGCGCATTGTGGTGCTATGAAAAATTTGGAACCAAAAAATAGAATAAAAGTAACATAGTAAAATGAAAATTAACGAAAATAATTACAAAGAAAAATAAAATAACGTAAATTAATAATTAAATTAAATTAAAATAAGAAAATTTTAGAAAATTAAGGCAAAATTAATGAAAATTTAAGCAAATTTTAATGAAAATATTTGAAAATAAATTAAAGAAATTTCGAATAATAAATAGATTTTATGAAAATAAAAGATACTTTAAATGAAATCAAAATTTTTTAAATTAATGAAAAGGAAATAAATTAAATAATTTTAAATAAAAGGAAAAGTGATTTTTAAAAAATAATCTAATGAAAAATTAAATTAATTGAAAATTAAATAAGAAAATTTAACATAAATAAAATAAAATAAAATTAATTTAATGAAGAATTTTTAAATAAAATTCAGTGATTTTAATTAAAAAAAAAAATAATGATTTTAATTTTCGATACAATTTTAAAGGAAATTATAAGTGAATAATTTAGAAATTTTTAATGAAATTTTTGAAAATAATATGAATCAACGATCTATTTATTAAATATTTTTAACAATTTAAAATAAAATTTTGAGAAAATATGCAACAATGTTTAAAAAAAGTCAAAATGAAATTACTTTGCTACCACAGCATGGTTGTTCTTTAGTAATATTGACTAAACAGCACCAATACATACATAAAGCGACGCTATGTTATACTCATATAATACGAAAAGGAAGAAGAAGAAGAACTAAATGTGTTTAGCGATGTGAGTTGCCGACGGCATGTTTGTGATCGGGAATAAAATACGAGACATCGGTAAAAGAAGGTTTTCGGTGAAAATATTCTGGAGAAAATTGAAACGAGTAAGTATTTATATTTTTTCTTTATTTGATTTTTAGACATTTTTCACGAATTGTGAGAAAAAAAATACGAGAAAGCTGAAAAAGAAAATTATTAGAAATTTTGACATAAAATTCTTATATTTCCTAAGGTAAGTGTTTATTTTTTATTTATTTTAATTTAAAAAATAGTTTTCAACAAGAAAGTATCTCTTTTTTGATATATTTTGTGGTCCTGAAAAGGACCGATTGTTTTGTTGTAAAAAAAGATTTCTCCAAATTGCGTCAAGAATTTGTTTAACCGCCGAAACCGTACAAGGTACGGCCTTGTCTCTTCAAAGCATATACGACATCCATAGCGGTGACGGTTTTACGCTTAGCATGTTCGGTGTAGGTGACAGCATCACGAATAACGTTTTCCAAAAACACCTTCAGAACACCACGAGTTTCTTCGTAAATCAGGCCAGAGATACGTTTTACACCGCCACGACGAGCCAAACGTCTAATAGCTGGCTTGGTAATACCTTGGATGTTATCACGGAGCACTTTCCTGTGACGTTTAGCGCCACCTTTTCCCAAGCCTTTACCACCTTTACCACGACCAGTCATTTTTTCACTTTAGTTTATTTCACTTATCACTTCACGAACAGTTTGAGCACTAATGTTTTTTTCCGGCGATTCCGCTCGTATTTATACAAAATTTGAGGCTCTCTCCAACCATTTAACGCACAAGTAAAGTATGTACAGTTATATGTGTGTGTGTACATTTGCCGTTAGTATTGTATGTTCTCTCTTGTGTGTGCGTGTACATTTGGTATACGGATAGGTAAGAATTCACTAACATATCAACCCCGAAAGTTGATGCTAACAGCACAATTTTCTATAAATACTCGTTTTCGTGGCGATGGCAACGTTATTACAGTGTCTACCGTGTTTGTGTGCATATCTCTAGTGAAGTGAAAAAAATTCAAGTGAAAAATGGCTCGTACTAAGCAAACTGCCCGTAAATCGACCGGTGGAAAGGCTCCCCGTAAACAACTAGCTACCAAAGCTGCCCGTAAGAGTGCCCCAGCCACCGGCGGTGTTAAGAAGCCTCATCGTTTCCGTCCTGGTACAGTTGCTTTGCGTGAAATCCGTCGTTACCAGAAGAGTACTGAATTGTTGATCCGCAAATTGCCCTTCCAACGTTTGGTTCGTGAAATCGCTCAAGATTTCAAAACTGACTTGCGTTTCCAGAGCTCTGCTGTTATGGCCTTGCAAGAAGCCAGTGAAGCCTACTTGGTTGGTCTTTTCGAAGATACTAACTTGTGCGCCATCCATGCTAAGCGTGTCACCATCATGCCTAAGGATATCCAATTGGCCAGACGTATTCGTGGAGAACGTGCTTAAATTCTTGACGTTTTAAAAGCAACAATTTTACAACAAAACAATCGGTCCTTTTCAGGACCACAAATATTTTACAAAAAAGAGATATTTTTACTCAATCTACAATTTTTAGTATTTTTTTGAAATAAATAAAAATAATTTAGGGCTATGATTATTTTTCAACAATTAACATTTTTATAATAAAGATATATTTTTTGATGTTGTTTTTTTTTTTTTCGTTGATGATTTTTCGACACTTTATTTTTTTATTTAATTTTTTTATTTTATTTTGATCGAATATTTTATTTTTTGAATTTTATTTGAATTTTTTGAATTATCCATTTTGATATTTTCCTTTAATTTGCAAAATTATTATCATTTTTGTACTCCCTCTTCGAAAAAAATGCAATGACTCATAAAAACAACCACCACATACATTTTGCTAACGGGATTTTTTTTGTCCATTTTGTTTTTTTCCTTTTCCCGTTAAACAAAAAATTGCTCTCTTTATGATTTTTGGCGCGACATTTGTCTATTTCTCTCATTTTATTCCCCTTCGATCATTTTTTTCTGTTGTGGACTATTCAATTTAACGGGAAAAATTCTCTGCCTTCAATTTCTACGAATTATTTCATGTGAATTTTAAAAATTTCCAGCTAAAATGTTGCCCTCCTATTTAATTTTTTTCAGGAATGATGTATGAAATATGTTTTTTTCATTTTCAGCAAAATTTTGAATTGTTTTATACGCATTTTAAGACATTTAAATATGAATTTTCTCCATATGGAATTACAAAATTATTTATGCCCGATGTATTTAGAGAAATTGGTAATAATTTATTATTTTCAAAAATTGAAGAAGAAAATAATTGATTTGTTCAGAATTTTGATGTAAAATATAATTAAAAGTATTATAAAAAGGAATTCCAATAATATCTACCTTTGAAGTTGATCGAAAATCATTTTTGTAAAACGCAATTAATTTCATGACATTTCTAAGTGTTCTAGTTGATATTTGCCTGTAAAGAGGAATTTCTTTTTGGGAATATTTTTTTATAAAATTAACAAAAAATTGACAAAATAACGTAGAAAATGGCTTTTAATACTATTTTTTATAAATTATAGAACAAATTATGTTAAAATTCACAAAAAATATTGCAAAATGAAAATACATAACCGTTTGTCAGTGAATGCCTGTACATTGGTAGTATGAAGTATTCTGGGGATTTTGTAACTTTTCCCCGTAAATTATGACTTTTTGTGAATAATGTTATATTTTGATGTAAATATACAAATTCTGAAATGTTTTTTAAGAAATTTTTATAAAACTTATTAAGATTTGAGCTTTCAAATTTATTTCAAGAAAAACTTTTCTTCATTGAAATTATGCCAACAAGAGGATTTCTGCTGTCATAGACCACATAATAATTTCAATTTTTTCACATAGTAAAATATGAAATTGCATCAATATTTTTCTTTGATCCTAAAGTAAACATATCAGGCTACATTTTCAAAAAGAATTTTCAATTAAATTTTCGTAAAAAATTTGATTTTTTTAAATTTTAGTTGGAAATTTGTGATTACATTTTTATAATCTGCCAAGTTAAACGTTTATAATTCACAAACGGCAAGTGATAATTACACCAAACTTTCTTTAAAACATAGCCTGAAATCTATACTTTAAAGGTATAAAACATTTTTAGTGAAAATTATCAAAGCTTCTTCAGGAAAATTTAATTTCTCCGAAAACTTTTGTAAAAAATTAAACACGCTTCCACACAATCTTTCGAAAAATTTACCAATTGACTACTATGCACATCTCATCTTTTCGATGTACCTACACTTTAGCTCGCCGCTAACAAAAATAATAGTACACATAAATTTGTGAGTGTATTTGTGTTAACAGTGAAATATAAACCAAACAGTGAATAACCATGTCTGACGCCGCCGTTGTTGAAGCCACCGCCTCCCCAGTTGCCGCTGTTGAGAAAAAGGCACCAAAAAAAGCCGCTGCCAAAGCAAAGAAGCCATCAGCTGCCCCTACCCACCCTCCAACCCAGCAAATGGTTGATGCCGCCATCAAGACCCTGAAGGAACGTGGAGGTTCATCATTGCCCGCCATCAAGAAATACTTGGCCAGCACCTACAAAGTAGATGCCCAAAAATTGGCCCCCTTCATCAAGAAGTACTTGAAAGGTGCCGTTGCCAGTGGAAAATTGATCCAAACTAAAGGTAAGGGTGCTTCTGGTTCATTCAAATTGTCTGCTTCGGCCTCTAAGGAACCCAAAGCTAAGACTGCTGAAAAGAAGAAGAAGGCCCCAGCCGCTGGTGACAAAAAGAAGAAGGCTGCCGCCCCTAAAAAGGCCGCTGGTGAGAAGAAGGCAGCTGCCAAAAAACCCTCTGCCGCCAAGAAGACCGCTGAAAAGAAGAAGGCCGACAAAACAAAGGCAAAGGCTGCCAAGAAAACCGGTACAGTTAAAGCTAAACCAGCAAAGACCGCCGCCAAAGCATCTGCCACTAAACCAAAGGCACCCAAGGCAAAAACTGCAGCTGCTAAGCCCAAAAAGGCCGCAGCAGCAAAGAAGCCAGCTGCTAAGAAAACCGCCGCCAAGAAGTAATTTTTCCCAGAAAGATTACTTTTTCCACAATATTTTCGATATTCGAAAACATACTATCTAACAGCCCTTTTCAGGGCTACAAATTAAATTAAAAAAGAGAAAAATATTTTCAACAGTTATCGTATATATTTTTGTTACCTAAATAAATAAGTAAATTTGTACACGTGTTTGATTTTGGGAAAAAAAATTACTTTCGCTAATTACTGTTCTTATTAGGTAATTTTATTGAGCCAATATAATCGAGGACGCCACTGGATTATTTTTTAACCCAGGTCATAAAAGATAATAAAATATTTAAATTTTTTCCTAATTACCCACAGGTCATAATTCTCGAAAATCCCCATAATTTGGTCAATTTTATAATTTCTACTTAATTTTGAAAATTTTGTCATTTTCATATTCTCTCAAATTTCACAAATTTCACCCAGAAATGACATTTTGGCAAAATATTTACATTTTCCATCAATATATTTTTTCCTTTGAAAATTTCTGCCTCAGCCTTATATTTCGTTGCTTTGCCGTTGTGCTGTAACAAAATGCTCACACATACATGATGCCCATTCGATGTTGATCAACGACGGCAAGGCAAATCACCACTAACACACGCACACATACACGACGACGATGGCTGTTATAGCATATCGCACAAGCAAGCAAGCAAAGGTTACACATAGGCACATATGCGAGTTAGCTAAATGCATGGAAAAATCATTGTATAGAGAAAAATATATTTCTTATGGAATTTTATTCGTTTATTACTAAATAATGATAAATTGTAGCTTCAACAAAAATATGATCTCTTTTGAAATGTTTTTTGTGGCCCTGAAAAGGGCCTTTTAAGGTAGTATTTCGACGCATGAAAATGAAAAATATCAAGACATTTACTTGGAGCTGGTGTATTTAGTAACAGCCTTGGTACCTTCACTGACGGCGTGCTTAGCCAATTCACCGGGCAACAATAGACGGACGGCGGTCTGGATTTCCCGACTGGTGATGGTCGAGCGCTTGTTGTAGTGGGCCAAACGAGAGGCTTCGGCGGCAATACGTTCGAAGATATCGTTGACGAAACTGTTCATGATGCTCATGGCCTTGGAGGAGATACCGGTGTCGGGATGGACTTGCTTCAACACTTTGTAAATGTAGATAGCGTAACTCTCCTTACGCTTGGTACGTCTCTTCGACTTATCGCCCTTGGTAATGTTCTTTTGGGCTTTGCCGGCCTTCTTTGCTGCTTTACCACTGGTTTTAGGAGGCATTTTCACTTATTATTTTTTTGAATCACACAAACACTTTTAACACTGTTCACAAATGATAACCAAAACGGGCAGCTATACAGAATTTGTAGATTGTAGTCGACAAGAATTTCAGGTAGTCACAGCTAGCAGGCACACACAAGGCAAACCACCCCATTATTGAAGAAATGTGTGTGTGAGAAAAGTATAAATAGCACGTTTCGATCCGAAAATTTTTATCATTTGTGTTTTTCAGTGCTTAAGTGAAGTGTTTAAAACTAAAATAAAGTGAAAATGTCTGGTCGTGGTAAAGGTGGCAAAGTTAAGGGAAAGGCAAAGTCCCGTTCCAATCGTGCTGGTCTTCAATTCCCCGTCGGTCGTATCCATCGTCTGTTGCGCAAAGGCAACTATGCTGAGCGTGTTGGTGCCGGTGCTCCCGTCTATTTAGCCGCTGTCATGGAATATTTGGCTGCTGAAGTCTTGGAATTGGCTGGCAATGCTGCCCGTGACAACAAGAAGACTCGTATCATTCCCCGTCACTTGCAATTGGCCATCCGTAACGACGAAGAATTGAACAAATTGCTGTCTGGCGTTACCATTGCCCAAGGTGGTGTATTGCCAAACATCCAAGCTGTTCTCTTGCCCAAGAAGACCGAAAAGAAAGCCTAAATTATTTCGAAAGGTATTATGGAATGAAAAAGAAGAAGAATACAGACCATCGTATGATTCCATAGAAAAATCAACCAATCCGTCCTTTTCAGGACGACAAAAAATATTTGAAAAGAGAAAGAAAATTGCGTCAAGCTACATTTGTATGAAAAAAATAAAAATTCTCAATAATTTTGTATTAGCCGTTGGCAGAATAACTGTTTTTCAAGTTCAAGTTCAAGTTTATTTTTTTCATCTGCTCTCTACACATAGTTATTTAATAACTTATTAACTAACAATATTTCTTAAGTCTATAGATTAAAAATACTTAGCATAAAGTCTTATTTTTCTAAGTTTATCTAAATAATACGATAAGGGGGGGTCACACATTTAATGTTACCTAAAATTAATTCAAAAAATTCTATAATACTTTAATGTAAATAAATTAACATTAATGAATTCCCTTAAAAAAAGATGAATAAAAAAAGGGACCCTAAATAACTGTTTTTCGTTGTCAGTTGCATATTTGTGTTGTCGTTGTTGTTGTCTCTTATGATTTCAGGAATAGAGCGAGCGCGAGAGAGGAGAGATCGTGGCGTCACCAAATGAGTATGTATACTATGAGGTAGAAGAAGAAGCATGTGGCAGTTGGTGGTGGCTGGCTGGCTGGGTAGTAATTTTATGTGAAAAAATCGTACCCCGGCGCATTCTTGGGGAAGGCATAAAGTAGACGATTTGCAAGGGAATTTTGGCGGCAAAGTAGTGTTTTGGTGGAAATAAATCGACGCATACATGAAAATAAAAGCGCATTGTGGTGCTATGAAAAATTTGGAACCAAAAAAATAGAATAAAAGTAACATAGTAAAATGAAAATTAACGAAAATAATTACAAAGAAAAATAAAATAACGTAAATTAATAATTAAATTAAATTAAAATAAGAAAATTTTAGAAAATTAAGGCAAAATTAATGAAAATTTAAGCAAATTTTAATGAAAATATTTGAAAATAAATTAAAGAAATTTCGAATAATAAATAGATTTTATGAAAATAAAAGATACTTTAAATGAAATCAAAATTTTTTAAATTAATGAAAAGGAAATAAATTAAATAATTTTAAATAAAAGGAAAAGTGATTTTTAAAAAATAATCTAATGAAAAATTAAATTAATTGAAAATTAAATAAGAAAATTTAACATAAATAAAATAAAATAAAATTAATTTAATGAAGAATTTTTAAATAAAATTCAGTGATTTTAATTAAAAAAAAAAAATAATGATTTTAATTTTCGATACAATTTTAAAGGAAATTATAAGTGAATAATTTAGAAATTTTTAATGAAATTTTTGAAAATAATATGAATCAACGATCTATTTATTAAATATTTTTAACAATTTAAAATAAAATTTTGAGAAAATATGCAACAATGTTTAAAAAAAGTCAAAATGAAATTACTTTGCTACCACAGCATGGTTGTTCTTTAGTAATATTGACTAAACAGCACCAATACATACATAAAGCGACGCTATGTTATACTCATATAATACGAAAAGGAAGAAGAAGAAGAACTAAATGTGTTTAGCGATGTGAGTTGCCGACGGCATGTTTGTGATCGGGAATAAAATACGAGACATCGGTAAAAGAAGGTTTTCGGTGAAAATATTCTGGAGAAAATTGAAACGAGTAAGTATTTATATTTTTTCTTTATTTGATTTTTAGACATTTTTCACGAATTGTGAGAAAAAAAATACGAGAAAGCTGAAAAAGAAAATTATTAGAAATTTTGACATAAAATTCTTATATTTCCTAAGGTAAGTGTTTATTTTTTATTTATTTTAATTTAAAAAATAGTTTTCAACAAGAAAGTATCTCTTTTTTGATATATTTTGTGGTCCTGAAAAGGACCGATTGTTTTGTTGTAAAAAAAGATTTCTCCAAATTGCGTCAAGAATTTGTTTAACCGCCGAAACCGTACAAGGTACGGCCTTGTCTCTTCAAAGCATATACGACATCCATAGCGGTGACGGTTTTACGCTTAGCATGTTCGGTGTAGGTGACAGCATCACGAATAACGTTTTCCAAAAACACCTTCAGAACACCACGAGTTTCTTCGTAAATCAGGCCAGAGATACGTTTTACACCGCCACGACGAGCCAAACGTCTAATAGCTGGCTTGGTAATACCTTGGATGTTATCACGGAGCACTTTCCTGTGACGTTTAGCGCCACCTTTTCCCAAGCCTTTACCACCTTTACCACGACCAGTCATTTTTTCACTTTAGTTTATTTCACTTATCACTTCACGAACAGTTTGAGCACTAATGTTTTTTTCCGGGTTCTTTATTGTTTCCCAAAATTCATTTATACATTTTTCTTAAAAACTATTATTTTATAACTAATCCTAGCAGAATAATTTCTTTTTCAAGGAATATAACTATTAGTATAATAAGGTAACAGGTAGACCAGCCCTTCTGAAAGTTAGGATATAAATTGACTAAGTCAATCAATTAAGGAGTATATTTTGCAAGAAAAATGGGTAAAAAAACTTGCAATGCATTTAAAATATATAAACTAGCCTAAAAAAAACTAAAAAACAAAACAAATAAAATAAATAAATAAAACAAACAAAAATTATAATTCATTGTACTTAAAACTACTATTTACACTATTTACAAGTTTAAATTTTACAGATTTTGTTTAATATTGGTCTGTTGTATATATTGTATCTTCAATGTTATATGTACCATATGGTCTGTTATAAAAGAGTATGTTGTCATTATTGTCAAATAACATATTATTATTGTTTAAATTTATAAGGCACATTGGAGAAAGGTGACCATCATTGGAAAGAAGTCTTTGAAATTGCTCGTCACTTACAGTAGAGTTTCTTAATAAGTGATTTTCATGGCTGACACAGCCCTCAACAGTTTTAATTGCAAGTTTGGTCATAAATTTGTCAATTCTTATGAGTTTAGCAGTATTGTATAAATCAATGCAAGATGGAGATGTGAAAGAACCGTCTGGCAATCGTCGAGTTTTCATATTTAGGCAGTAGCCAAGCATTTTTCGTTCAAAAATGCGGATTTTTTCCATTTGTCTCGATGAAACAGCAAACCAAATGGGAAATGCATATCCAATTACCGGTCTAATAAGTTGTTTATACAGGCACATTTTAACATTTGTACTAAGACCATTCTTCCTATAAAGTGCTCTGCTTATTCTATGAAAACTTTTTTTGGCTTTTCTTAGAATATAGTCAATATGAGCAATGAAGTTGAGTTTCTCATCTAATATAACTCCTAAGTATTTTAACTCCTTGACATTTTCTATTCTTTGCCCATTAATTATAACTGAAGGTATGAATTTCCTTCCATTTTTATAAAGTCTACCTTTTTTCCCTTTAAATGTAATTGCTTTGCACTTGTCTATATTCAGGCGTAATTTCCATTTATCAAAATACATATTTAGTTCTTCTAAATAATTATTAATTTTTTTGTTGGCAATTTTAGCTCTAGGGTGGGTGGCCGCAATTAGGATGTCATCGGCATAAGTTATTACAAGTGACTCATTTGCTGGTAATGGTATATCCGCAAGGTAAATATTATATAATGCTGGACCAAGAACAGAGCCTTGGGGTACTCCAGCTTTTATTGGTTTTGTAGTGGAACTTTCTCCTTGAATACATACAGAGAATGACCTATTTAATAAATAATTTTGGACAATTCTGACTAGTGAAATGTTAAATTTGAAAGTATCTCTCATTTTTTCTATTAGTCCTTCATGCCACACTGTGTCAAAGGCCTTTTCAAAGTCAAGGCTAACAGCTAGTGTGGCACTTCTATTATTTAAACCAGTTGCAATTTTATTTGAGAGTGTTACTAAAGCATGGGATGTAGATAGGTTCTTCCTAAATCCAAATTGGAAGTCCTTTAAAATACTATTTTTTTCCAGATGGTCATTGATTATGTCCAATAAGTATGTTTCTAGGAGTTTGCCAATATTAGAAAGTAGCGAAATAGGACGGTAGTTTTTAGGTGATGTGGGGTCTTTTCCTGGCTTAAGCACAGGTACTACACATGCGTGCTTCCATTTTTTTGGAAAGTATGCAATGTTTATACAGTGGTTAAAGAGTATAACAAATTTTGTCAGAAACGTGCTATTTATTTTCTTTAGAATAAAATTGGGTATTCCATCATCACCACTACTTTTTTTATTTTTTAAATTACTAATAATTAATCGTAAATTATTTAAATTTATCAATTTTATGTTTCCTAATTCATTTGAAATAGTAGACCCATCCGCTAGAACCTCATTTCCAAAGTTGAAAATTGGAGCTTGTTCCTCATTATTTTCAGGAGAGGAGAGAGCATTATAGCTATCCTGAATTTTGGAATATTCATACGAAATGGTTTCTGCCTTAGTCTTATTGTCAGAAATATTTTGACCCTGGTCATTTTTCAAAGTAGGGATATTAACGCGTTTTATGCCACAAAATCTATTTACTTCCCTGAATGTATCATTGTTGCATTTGATATTATTTAATATGTTTGTGTAGTAATTTCTTTCAAATAAGCTTATTTTTTCTTTAATTAATTGATCCATCCTTCTTAGGATTGCACTGAGTGTATCATATTCAGAACGGTCTAGCACTCTAAATTTCCTTCTTCTGACATTTTTCTTTTGTCTTATTAAGTCAAGTATTTCTTGTGGCAATTCTATTAATGTTCCATATTTAGGAGTGTATTTCTGGAGACTAATATTCATAGCTTCTTTAATAATTTCTGATAGTGTCTCAACCTCCTTGTCTATTTCATCAGCATGAACAGTCCTATCCAGTGGAAGGCAGAGTCTATGCATATTTTGTTCTAAAAATTGATTAAATTCTCTTTTTTTAAAAGTATTAAAATTAAACAAAACTTCTTTTTTGCACTTTTCCAGCCTTAATGTTTGTACAGTTATCATAATGGCTTTGTGATCTGAATTATAGTCTAAAGTTTCAGCACAGTCAAGACCATTTGTGGAGAAAACATCTATATTGGAGGTGGTGATAAATATGTCAATGTATGAGTGCGCATTAAAATCACTTCTAGTTGGACCATTAGTTTGTCTTATTAAAATGTTAGGGGATGTATCTAACCACTCACAGAGTACTCTACCACTAGCATTAGTTACATTCCCTCCCCATAGAGGGTTTTTTGCATTCAGATCTGCTCCTATTATGGCATGCTTATTACCTATTATGCTGCTTATTTTTAAAAGGTCCTCCATCAGAACATTTTCTTGTGGCCTTTTATATAAAGCCATTACTATTAAGCTGTTGTTTTGTCCTTTAAGCTCAACTACTGTACCCTCAATTTCACCTAAATTAACATTTATTTGTTCCGCCTTGATCCATCTTCTAACCATTATTGCAGTGCCACCACCACGACCATCCACCCTATTTTGCCGAAAGATATTATAATGTTTTTCATGAAAATTATGCCTGGGAGCCAACTTATGTTCAGCAATTAACAAAATGTCAGGATTGTGTTTTTCAATAAATAGATGTAGGTAATGCCTCCTGTGTCTAGACACAATAGAGTTTACATTGATGAATATTACTTTTAGCTTATTCATTGTTTTAATTCAAGTAAGAGATTAAATATAGCTTGGGCTCTTTCTTCATCAGTTTTGAGATTTATTCGATTTTTGGCATAAATATCAATTTTCTTTAATATGGTAAGCATGTCCTTAC
Organism: Musca domestica; assembly: GCF_030504385.1. Taxonomy (NCBI): domain Eukaryota; kingdom Metazoa; phylum Arthropoda; class Insecta; order Diptera; family Muscidae; genus Musca; species Musca domestica. The sequence continues at coordinate 1,394,293 of NW_026712383.1, read as the reverse complement.
CTATGTATTTTTTACAATCTTCATTAAATACTTGGAAAGCATTAGATTGCATGTTATTGCTACCATTATTTGATGCGTTATTGTGGGCCTTAGTAACGCTTGAATATGAAATACTGGAATTTACTATCATAGGATTATAATTCTTTTTATTTGTAGGAGTATTTGATATAGATTTTCCTCTAATTTTTTCTAAAATTTTAAGCCTACTAGGGCACTGTTTATAGCTAGCTACATGTCCGTATTCCTTGCAGTTAACGCAATAAACAGGTTTGCCAATTTGTTTAACAACTTTTCCGGTAATTGGATCTGTGATTATTTGTTCGACATTATTTTGCTCTTTAGGTGGTATTTGGCATTCTTTAGGGCCATGTGGTTGGTCACATTTCACGCATCTGTAGGGCATGTTACAGTTTCCTGCAATATGTCCAGCACGCTGACAGTTTCTACATTGTATTAAATCTTCTCTTTTATAGCTTTCTATTGATACTCCACATTGTAAAATAAATTTTTGTCTCATAAATGCTTTTATATCACTATCTCTGGATAGCTGTATTATCCAATTACTTCCTTTAAGTTCTATAATATTTAAAATTTTTATATGTAATTCATTTTCTCTCTCTTTATAGTAGTTTAAAATGTCCTCTTTCTCAAATGCGCCTGTTAATTTTTTAATTAATAATGAAATTGGTTTTTCTTCTTTTGGAGTATATGTAAAAAATGAATAATTGTTTTCAATAAGAAATTCTTTAACTTTTGAATGATCTTCAGATTTAGATAATTTCAAGGAAGTTAAGTTCTTATTTATAACGTTGAAAGTAAACAAGTTATGTCCTAGCAGGTTATTTAATTTGTTTGATATCTCTTTTATATTAACATTATATATTTTGAATATAGGTGGAGGGCTGGTCTTACCTGGTTTGTCTAAAGTATTTATATTTGTTTGAGAATCCTTTTGAGTTTCATCGCTACAGCTAGGCGCCATTTCCACGTTCAAGTTAGATGCATCCATTTTTTCTTCAGTGTTAATGTCGTTTATAACTCGGACGGTAACATTTCTTTTTGGTTTACGTCTGGTATTCGCCATACCGAAGCCTTCGCTCGCTTCAGCAGCCCAGTCAGTGTTTAAATTATTATTCTGTTGAGATGTTTTATTTTTCGTAACATCATTTTCAATGTCTGTGTGTGTTAAATCTTCATTTACATGTTTATTATTAGGTTGATCAGTAATTTCATTGTTTTTCAGTTTTTTAATTTCATTTTCCAATTCCTTTATTTTTATTTTCATGCTTTCGCGATCCTTCATAACTTCATTTAAAATGGAATGTAGTTTTTGATTACGTTCATTTTCACTTTCAAGGTCTTTCTTTAATTTAAAAATTTGTTCTTCATCTGTATCACTAGAGATATTTTTTCCTTTTTTACGCTTTCTATGCTTTCCTTTAACTTCACTTGTGCTTTCGGTATTAGTACTACCTTGGTCAGAAAAAACTTCACCAGGATCCATTTTTAGGCAGTTCTTTTTAATGTTTTTGGGACTCAGGCAACTTTGCCTTACCCCTTTTAGAAGTGTAAGTTCACTTAGATTTGTTTCTTTTAGTTCACTCACTTTGAGAACACTGAATAAAAGCTTTTAATTTACCCTTCACTGCACTTTTAATTAGTCACTTTTTAAATAGCTATCACGATGTGCACTGTTTCACTGCTCGCGGCAAAGTCCTCGTTTTTTTCGTTTTTTTTCCGGCGATTCCGCTCGTATTTATACAAAATTTGAGGCTCTCTCCAACCATTTAACGCACAAGTAAAGTATGTACAGTTATATGTGTGTGTGTACATTTGCCGTTAGTATTGTATGTTCTCTCTTGTGTGTGCGTGTACATTTGGTATACGGATAGGTAAGAATTCACTAACATATCAACCCCGAAAGTTGATGCTAACAGCACAATTTTCTATAAATACTCGTTTTCGTGGCGATGGCAACGTTATTACAGTGTCTACCGTGTTTGTGTGCATATCTCTAGTGAAGTGAAAAAAATTCAAGTGAAAAATGGCTCGTACTAAGCAAACTGCCCGTAAATCGACCGGTGGAAAGGCTCCCCGTAAACAACTAGCTACCAAAGCTGCCCGTAAGAGTGCCCCAGCCACCGGCGGTGTTAAGAAGCCTCATCGTTTCCGTCCTGGTACAGTTGCTTTGCGTGAAATCCGTCGTTACCAGAAGAGTACTGAATTGTTGATCCGCAAATTGCCCTTCCAACGTTTGGTTCGTGAAATCGCTCAAGATTTCAAAACTGACTTGCGTTTCCAGAGCTCTGCTGTTATGGCCTTGCAAGAAGCCAGTGAAGCCTACTTGGTTGGTCTTTTCGAAGATACTAACTTGTGCGCCATCCATGCTAAGCGTGTCACCATCATGCCTAAGGATATCCAATTGGCCAGACGTATTCGTGGAGAACGTGCTTAAATTCTTGACGTTTTAAAAGCAACAATTTTACAACAAAACAATCGGTCCTTTTCAGGACCACAAATATTTTACAAAAAAGAGATATTTTTACTCAATCTACAATTTTTAGTATTTTTTTGAAATAAATAAAAATAATTTAGGGCTATGATTATTTTTCAACAATTAACATTTTTTATAATAAAGATATATTTTTTGATGTTGTTTTTTTTTTTTCGTTGATGATTTTTCGACACTTTATTTTTTATTTAATTTTTTTATTTTATTTTGATCGAATATTTTATTTTTTGAATTTTATTTGAATTTTTTGAATTATCCATTTTGATATTTTCCTTTAATTTGCAAAATTATTATCATTTTTGTACTCCCTCTTCGAAAAAAAATGCAATGACTCATAAAAACAACCACCACATACATTTTGCTAACGGGATTTTTTTTGTCCATTTTGTTTTTTTCCTTTTCCCGTTAAACAAAAAATTGCTCTCTTTATGATTTTTGGCGCGACATTTGTCTATTTCTCTCATTTTATTCCCCTTCGATCATTTTTTTCTGTTGTGGACTATTCAATTTAACGGGAAAAATTCTCTGCCTTCAATTTCTACGAATTATTTCATGTGAATTTTAAAAATTTCCAGCTAAAATGTTGCCCTCCTATTTAATTTTTTTCAGGAATGATGTATGAAATATGTTTTTTTCATTTTCAGCAAAATTTTGAATTGTTTTATACGCATTTTAAGACATTTAAATATGAATTTTCTCCATATGGAATTACAAAATTATTTATGCCCGATGTATTTAGAGAAATTGGTAATAATTTATTATTTTCAAAAATTGAAGAAGAAAATAATTGATTTGTTCAGAATTTTGATGTAAAATATAATTAAAAGTATTATAAAAAGGAATTCCAATAATATCTACCTTTGAAGTTGATCGAAAATCATTTTTGTAAAACGCAATTAATTTCATGACATTTCTAAGTGTTCTAGTTGATATTTGCCTGTAAAGAGGAATTTCTTTTTGGGAATATTTTTTTATAAAATTAACAAAAAATTGACAAAATAACGTAGAAAATGGCTTTTAATACTATTTTTTATAAATTATAGAACAAATTATGTTAAAATTCACAAAAAATATTGCAAAATGAAAATACATAACCGTTTGTCAGTGAATGCCTGTACATTGGTAGTATGAAGTATTCTGGGGATTTTGTAACTTTTCCCCGTAAATTATGACTTTTTGTGAATAATGTTATATTTTGATGTAAATATACAAATTCTGAAATGTTTTTTAAGAAATTTTTATAAAACTTATTAAGATTTGAGCTTTCAAATTTATTTCAAGAAAAACTTTTCTTCATTGAAATTATGCCAACAAGAGGATTTCTGCTGTCATAGACCACATAATAATTTCAATTTTTTCACATAGTAAAATATGAAATTGCATCAATATTTTTCTTTGATCCTAAAGTAAACATATCAGGCTACATTTTCAAAAAGAATTTTCAATTAAATTTTCGTAAAAAATTTGATTTTTTTAAATTTTAGTTGGAAATTTGTGATTACATTTTTATAATCTGCCAAGTTAAACGTTTATAATTCACAAACGGCAAGTGATAATTACACCAAACTTTCTTTAAAACATAGCCTGAAATCTATACTTTAAAGGTATAAAACATTTTTAGTGAAAATTATCAAAGCTTCTTCAGGAAAATTTAATTTCTCCGAAAACTTTTGTAAAAAATTAAACACGCTTCCACACAATCTTTCGAAAAATTTACCAATTGACTACTATGCACATCTCATCTTTTCGATGTACCTACACTTTAGCTCGCCGCTAACAAAAATAATAGTACACATAAATTTGTGAGTGTATTTGTGTTAACAGTGAAATATAAACCAAACAGTGAATAACCATGTCTGACGCCGCCGTTGTTGAAGCCACCGCCTCCCCAGTTGCCGCTGTTGAGAAAAAGGCACCAAAAAAAGCCGCTGCCAAAGCAAAGAAGCCATCAGCTGCCCCTACCCACCCTCCAACCCAGCAAATGGTTGATGCCGCCATCAAGACCCTGAAGGAACGTGGAGGTTCATCATTGCCCGCCATCAAGAAATACTTGGCCAGCACCTACAAAGTAGATGCCCAAAAATTGGCCCCCTTCATCAAGAAGTACTTGAAAGGTGCCGTTGCCAGTGGAAAATTGATCCAAACTAAAGGTAAGGGTGCTTCTGGTTCATTCAAATTGTCTGCTTCGGCCTCTAAGGAACCCAAAGCTAAGACTGCTGAAAAGAAGAAGAAGGCCCCAGCCGCTGGTGACAAAAAGAAGAAGGCTGCCGCCCCTAAAAAGGCCGCTGGTGAGAAGAAGGCAGCTGCCAAAAAACCCTCTGCCGCCAAGAAGACCGCTGAAAAGAAGAAGGCCGACAAAACAAAGGCAAAGGCTGCCAAGGAAAACCGGTACAGTTAAAGCTAAACCAGCAAAGACCGCCGCCAAAGCATCTGCCACTAAACCAAAGGCACCCAAGGCAAAAACTGCAGCTGCTAAGCCCAAAAAGGCCGCAGCAGCAAAGAAGCCAGCTGCTAAGAAAACCGCCGCCAAGAAGTAATTTTTCCCAGAAAGATTACTTTTTCCACAATATTTTCGATATTCGAAAACATACTATCTAACAGCCCTTTTCAGGGCTACAAATTAAATTAAAAAAGAGAAAAATATTTTCAACAGTTATCGTATATATTTTTGTTACCTAAATAAATAAGTAAATTTGTACACGTGTTTGATTTTGGGAAAAAAAAATTACTTTCGCTAATTACTGTTCTTATTAGGTAATTTTATTGAGCCAATATAATCGAGGACGCCACTGGATTATTTTTTAACCCAGGTCATAAAAGATAATAAAATATTTAAATTTTTTCCTAATTACCCACAGGTCATAATTCTCGAAAATCCCCATAATTTGGTCAATTTATAATTTCTACTTAATTTTGAAAATTTTGTCATTTTCATATTCTCTCAAATTTCACAAATTTCACCCAGAAATGACATTTTGGCAAAATATTTACATTTTCCATCAATATATTTTTTCCTTTGAAAATTTCTGCCTCAGCCTTATATTTCGTTGCTTTGCCGTTGTGCTGTAACAAAATGCTCACACATACATGATGCCCATTCGATGTTGATCAACGACGGCAAGGCAAATCACCACTAACACACGCACACATACACGACGACGATGGCTGTTATAGCATATCGCACAAGCAAGCAAGCAAAGGTTACACATAGGCACATATGCGAGTTAGCTAAATGCATGGAAAAATCATTGTATAGAGAAAAATATATTTCTTATGGAATTTTATTCGTTTATTACTAAATAATGATAAATTGTAGCTTCAACAAAAATATGATCTCTTTTGAAATGTTTTTTGTGGCCCTGAAAAGGGCCTTTTAAGGTAGTATTTCGACGCATGAAAATGAAAAATATCAAGACATTTACTTGGAGCTGGTGTATTTAGTAACAGCCTTGGTACCTTCACTGACGGCGTGCTTAGCCAATTCACCGGGCAACAATAGACGGACGGCGGTCTGGATTTCCCGACTGGTGATGGTCGAGCGCTTGTTGTAGTGGGCCAAACGAGAGGCTTCGGCGGCAATACGTTCGAAGATATCGTTGACGAAACTGTTCATGATGCTCATGGCCTTGGAGGAGATACCGGTGTCGGGATGGACTTGCTTCAACACTTTGTAAATGTAGATAGCGTAACTCTCCTTACGCTTGGTACGTCTCTTCGACTTATCGCCCTTGGTAATGTTCTTTTGGGCTTTGCCGGCCTTCTTTGCTGCTTTACCACTGGTTTTAGGAGGCATTTTCACTTATTATTTTTTTGAATCACACAAACACTTTTAACACTGTTCACAAATGATAACCAAAACGGGCAGCTATACAGAATTTGTAGATTGTAGTCGACAAGAATTTCAGGTAGTCACAGCTAGCAGGCACACACAAGGCAAACCACCCCATTATTGAAGAAATGTGTGTGTGAGAAAAGTATAAATAGCACGTTTCGATCCGAAAATTTTTATCATTTGTGTTTTTCAGTGCTTAGTGAAGTTTCGTGTTCGACGTAACAACGTTGCTGGCGGGAAAAATCAACCCCGTCAGCACTCCTGTGGTAGGAGAGTTCCCGCCAAAAGTAATAATGGCGGGAAAAGGAGACACTGGTGCCGGGGAACAATAATAACTCCGGTATTGGCGAAGCCAGCCGGCATATTTGCCAAACCCACCAAGGCAAATATACCCAAAAGAAGAGATTATGTTGCATCTGATGGTGCACTAGTGACGGGGGCCAATCAATTAGCTCCGATGTGGTTAGGCAGCCACGTAAAAAACGCTGCCACTGCAACGTTGGCAATTCTGCCAACGAGAACATCAAGCTGGAAGCTTGGTACGCCAGCTTGAAGCCCGTATTGCTCATTTAGAGCTAGAAAGGAGCCGTATGGCAGCAGAGCTGGCTGCTGCCAACCAAGCGCTAGCCAAATCGCTATGATTGGCCCCCCCAGCAAGGAGACCGTAATGGCTACCGAGGCAGCCGAAGACCTCGGTATGGCGGATGAGGAAATGAAAGGCTAACGCCGGCGACAGAGAAGAAGAAGGAAGCTCTCAAAGGTGCTACACCCAAAAGTACGGTATGTACTTAAAGAGAATAAGGAGAAGGCCCAACCACCCACCTCAAATCCCCCGGTGGTTGCTAATTTCGCTACTGATGCTGCTGCTGCTGTCAACAAGGCTCCTGCCTCTGCTGTCACCAAGGCTGCTATACCCGCTGCGAAGAAGACGAAGGTTCCTGCTAAGCAGACACCAGAAGAAGGCTAACGCTGGAAAAAATATGCCAGCTTTTAAAATTTTTGACGCTGGCGTAACGGAGATTGCTGGCGTTCTACGACGACATCTTAATACAGGTGAGTTTAGCATCACTATTGTCCGTCCGTCCGTCTTGGCATTGAAGGTGAAAGGCCTCAACGCTTTCAATGTTGTCAAGGAGACCTTGACAACACGTGGGTATAAATTTTATACCCATACTCCTAAGGAGTTACGCCCTCATATGCTGGCCATTGAGGGTCTAACCAATGAATATTCGCCTGAGGCTGTTAGTGAGTTTCTTACTAACCAATCAGGCCTTCAAATTGAGATTCTTGGTCTGACCAATATCTCTTTTAGGCTATGGCTTTTGCGTGTCAGCAAAAGCTCTGACATCTTGGGGCTGTATAACCTCAAGAGGATTTTTGATTGCAATGTCAAGGTCCGAAGGACAAAGGTCGTGGCATGCAGCAATGTTTCAATTGCCAAGGCCACGACCATATTGCGACCAATTGCACTTTGCCAAAGCGCTGTCACAAGTGCAATAACAATCACGGTCCAAAGAATGTCCTGTTCCTCCAAAGGGACAGGACACTCTCATAGAGTACACCGACCCAAATACCGGCGAGGTGATTAAAAAGGTGGCTCAACCTTGCTATTGTGTTAACTGTGGCAAGTATGGACATCCTGCTTCGGCCAAGGACTGTCCCCACCGTTTGGCAATTTTAGCCCGCAAGGCTAAAGCTAAGGCCGACATTCAGGCCAAAAATGAGGCGCGCTCTCTGCGCATTGCGGCAGCCCGTGCGGACTTTTCGTACGCCACTATTGCAGGTGGTGGTCCTAAACCAGCACCAGCCCAATCTCGTGCTAGTAACATTTCACGTTCTAGCAATCGACCTCCCAACAAAAAGAGGTAATTTCTCAGTCTGAGAATATTGTTCAGTTCTTTGGAACTGACTTTTCTCAAAAATGCGAGAAGGCTAGGACATTTGGTCCTATCTTTCAAAAAATAATGGCATCTTCAGGCATTGACGCCGCCATGTCTGCCTGGTTTGCTATGCATTGCTGGAAATGTCCAGTTTTAAGGTAGTTTTTGTTAATGTGAACTCTTTGATTTCATTATCAAAGAGACACTATTTGAAGTTGTTAGTTGAGGAGAGGAGGCCTGATGTACTCCTTTTGGCTGAGCATAAGCTCAACCCTTCTCATAATTTTAGTTTAGAGGGATATAGGGTTTTCTCCAATATCGTGATGGGGGCGCAACGCGGGGGTGGTACCGCGGTTGCTATTCGAGATGGTATTCGCTGTGATCGAATACCACTCTCATCCGGACATATTGAGTCTTGTGCGGTAGGGTATGGAAGGACGATGGCTCCACTGTAGCTTTCGTCTCAATGTACCTCGCACCCAATGAGACACTACGGTCCGAAGATATTTTGCGGGTTTTTGCCCTATATAACTCGGGGGATTTTGATCGGAACCGACCTAAACGCGAAGCACACTTCGTGGGGAGGTTACGCGAGAAACGGTAGTGGACTAGTTTTAGACAGACTTTTACAGGACTGCCTAGAATTTGACGTAATAAGGTCGGATATTCCGACTAGGACGGCGACATCTGCCTCATATCTAGATTTATTTCTGCGTACACCAGGACTCCCTCTGGTTGGCGGCGGAAATATTTCTATGGCATTTGATTTTGAATCGGACCACGGGCGATTCAAATTCAATTAAATTTGGGGGTCTGGCGAGAAATGAAGGACAGAAATTTCTGAACTTCAATCGCATGAATGTAGGACGATTTAGGCGTCAGCTTAGATTAGGCTAGATGAGTGCACACTACCATCTAACAGAAATGCTTCAATAGATGAGGTAGATAGGTGTGTAGAAAATCTAGGTGAGATTTTCCGCAATGCCATAGAGACCTCTGTACCTAAACAGAGAATCAGGCCTAAAACTCTTGGAGATCTTCCTCCGAGAATATTGGGCTTTATTCGCGAGCGTCGCAGGCTATGCCGCACTCTCCGAAGATCTGGGGATCCAGATAGATTTCCTGCTCTTAGAGCGGATATCAGAAATTGGATCGCATAATTGAGGACTCTGTTCGAATCTTTGAACAGGAGAGACTCAAAACTATTTAGGGAGAATAAGAGTTGATGGGAAAACTTTTGACAAAGTCAAAAGGGCAGCAGGACTTGATACTAGAGAACCTGTAAGTCAGTTATAGACAATACAGGTCGACTTATTACGGACGACGGTGAAAAGGCAGAAGCCTTGGCAGACCATGTGCAGGGTGTTTCGCCGGGCATGGGAGGACCGAGTGCTAATTTCTCAGGAGGACCAGTTAATCGGTTTCCTGGGGAACATGATGCCCTCCGTAGCTCAGTTAGTCGAGCTACCGAGGGGATCAGCGATCGGTCCCCCATGGTAAATTTCGCGATACATTTACTGCAGATGGGGCTATTGTTGAAAACGCCACTCGTTGGAACGAGGGTGGTTTTCTTCGCGCCGGTTGTGTGGGTAGGGCAATTGCCCGTAGGCCAGCACGTAAATCCTGCGGTTTGGACAGAATACCCGATACCGCCTTAAAAAAGGCGGGAGAGGTTATTTTCACGTTCCTGGCAGTGTTATTTAATCACTGTCTGAACCTGGGCTATTTTCCCAGGGCATGGAAAGGGCTATGTTGGTTCCCATATTTAAGAGGGGTTCACCTCTGGGACAATGTAGTAGCTATAGGCCGATATCACTTTTATCGGCCTTCGGTAAACTCTTCGAGTCTTTCATTTTGGAAAGATTAAATAAACGTAGAGGATAAAAGGGTGTTGAAGGACAACCAGTTCGGGTTTAGGGCAGGCCTATCCACTGTCCATGCCCTAACCTGCTCTCTCATCCTATGTGGTTTCAGGTCTTAACATAGGTATGGTACTATTGCAGTTGGACTTGATTTTTCTAAAGCCTTTGATACCGTATGGCATCAAGGTCTATTGTTTAAATGCAACGTTCGGTTTTGATCACCAAACTGTGAGGATAGTAGAAAGTTTCCTGTCTGATAGGTTTTCAGAGTTAGGTAGGTGAGCGACTATCTAGTCGCAGACCTGTACTGACTGGCGTGCCCAGGGCTCCCTCCTAGGGCCGATGTTGTTTACCATCTATGTCAGTGACATGCCTACACCTCCACGTGGAGGTTAGCATTATCATACGCCGATGATGTGCTTGTGGCGTATACGGCCCCATTACTTCGTATAGCGGAAGCACGTCTGAACTTTATCTTGAGGTCTTATATAGGTTCTTTACCATATGGGGCCTCAGCTAAATGGGGACAAATGTTCGGCAATTGTATTTACCGGGAATACTCAATATGTTCGTTCAAATTTTACAAGGTACCATCCGGTCGTGAAAGTTGGACCTCATAATGTGGAATAAAGGACAGGATAAATACCTTGGGTCATTTTTCAAAAGAATTTTGACTTCAATGGACAATAAGTTTTATCTTGGACAGAGCGAGGAAGGTCTTCTTCAGCTATCAAGGGCTGATGAATGCGGGATGGCTTAACTCCCGAAGTTAGTTGCTGTTATATCGGCAATAATGCGACCTATTGTTGCCTACGCTTTTCCCGGTCTGGTTTGGCATCTCGTCCAGCCAGAGAGGCTTAGAGATGGGAGCGTATTGTGCTGGCTTCATGTTTGGCATGAGAAGACTAACATTTAGTCAGGATGGAACTGTCAGAAGGACCTCAAATAGGGCCATATATGACAGGGCAGGGGGTGAAAGAATTGACGGGTCCTGGTTTCAGGTGCACTGCAATTTTTGGACCGATCTGACGGACTTGACAACGCTATCGTCGAGAACGCCCTATACTGCAATCTGGATGCAGAAGGTCTGAGAGTCTCAGACACCTGCCTCCTGGGGCCTTAAAAAGCTGTCGGAGGAAGGGATGCTGTATGTTGATGGGGAACTCCTTTTTACCATCGACGCCACAACCCCTCATATTGATGACGTCGTGTACAACAGTACTCAATAATTGGGCTCAGAGACCAATTAAAAAAAAAAAAAAAAAAACCTGTAAATATTGTAATATTTATATAGTAGAATTAGTTCTTAGTTTGTAGTCTTAGATTATAAGTCCTAGTTTTAAGATATTATATAACTATGTAGAATTCGCCCATTTTTTAATCTTGGATTTTTTTGGGGGGGCATTTAGGTTAAGTTTCAGTTTTTTAAATTTTTTATGTCAATAGATGCTAATTGCCTGGAGCATAGCGTATTATTTTTGTAAACTGTAGTAGATAGCGAATAGCTATATATAGAGTTAAGTTTTTTAGTACGTAAGCCATTTCTGTTAGTACGTAGTTTATCCAAATAAATATGGCCAGAGGCAAATTGAAATTGAAATTGCTTAAGTGAAGTGTTGTAAAACTAAAATAAGTGAAATGGTCTGGTCGTGGTAAAGGTGGCAAAGTTAAGGGAAAGGCAAGTCCCGTTCCAATCGTGTGGTCTTCAATTCCCCGTCGGTCTATCCATCGTCTGTTGCGCAAAGGCAACTATGCTGAGCGTGTTGGTGCCGGTGCTCCCGTCTATTTAGCCGCTGTCATGGAATTTTGGCTGCTGAAGTCTTGGAATGGCTGGCAATGCTGCCCGTGACAACAAGAAACTCGTATCATTCCCCGTCACTTGCAATTGCCCATCCGTAACGACGAAGAATTGAACAAATTGCTGTCTGCTGCGTTACCATTGCCCAAGGTGGTGTATTGCCAAACATCCAAGCTGTTCTCTTGCCCAAGAAGACCGAAAAGAAAGCCTAAATTATTTCGAAAGGTATTATGGAATAAAAAGAGAAGAATACAGACCATCGTATGATTCCATAGAAAAATCAACCAATCCGTCCTTTTCAGGACGACAAAAAATTTTGAAAAGAGAAAGAAATTGCGTCAAGCTACATTGTATGAAAAAAAAAATTCTCATAATTTTGTATTAGCCGTTGGCAGAATAACTGTTTTTCAAGTTCAAGTTCAATTTTATTTTTTTATCTGCTCTCTACACATAGTTA
>NW_026712383.1:1182956-1359503 GCF_030504385.1 Musca domestica | reverse complement strand
TAATTTAATCAGAATAAATGTATAAATCTCTAGAAAAACAAATTGTATTTGTGTTAGAGTAAGTTTAATTTAAGATAATACTTAAGTAATATTTGAAACTCTGTAAAGAAATTTTGGGAAATAAAGATGAAAATGAAATGAAATGAAATGAAATGCGATGGCAACGTTATTACAGTGTCTACCGTGTTTGTGTGCATATCTCTAGTGAAGTGAAAAAAATTCAAGTGAAAAATGGCTCGTACTAAGCAAACTGCCCGTAAATCGACCGGTGGAAAGGCTCCCCGTAAACAACTAGCTACCAAAGCTGCCCGTAAGAGTGCCCCAGCCACCGGCGGTGTTAAGAAGCCTCATCGTTTCCGTCCTGGTACAGTTGCTTTGCGTGAAATCCGTCGTTACCAGAAGAGTACTGAATTGTTGATCCGCAAATTGCCCTTCCAACGTTTGGTTCGTGAAATCGCTCAAGATTTCAAAACTGACTTGCGTTTCCAGAGCTCTGCTGTTATGGCCTTGCAAGAAGCCAGTGAAGCCTACTTGGTTGGTCTTTTCGAAGATACTAACTTGTGCGCCATCCATGCTAAGCGTGTCACCATCATGCCTAAGGATATCCAATTGGCCAGACGTATTCGTGGAGAACGTGCTTAAATTCTTGACGTTTTAAAAGCAACAATTTTACAACAAAACAATCGGTCCTTTTCAGGACCACAAATATTTTACAAAAAAGAGATATTTTTACTCAATCTACAATTTTTAGTATTTTTTTGAAATAAATAAAAATAATTTAGGGCTATGATTATTTTTCAACAATTAACATTTTTTATAATAAAGATATATTTTTTGATGTTGTTTTTTTTTTTTCGTTGATGATTTTTCGACACTTTATTTTTTTATTTAATTTTTTTATTTTATTTTGATCGAATATTTTATTTTTTGAATTTTATTTGAATTTTTTGAATTATCCATTTTGATATTTTCCTTTAATTTGCAAAATTATTATCATTTTTGTACTCCCTCTTCGAAAAAAAATGCAATGACTCATAAAAACAACCACCACATACATTTTGCTAACGGGATTTTTTTTGTCCATTTTGTTTTTTTCCTTTTCCCGTTAAGCAAAAAATTGCTCTCTTTATGATTTTTGGCGCGACATTTGTCTATTTCTCTCATTTTATTCCCCTTCGATCATTTTTTTCTGTTGTGGACTATTCAATTTAACGGGAAAAATTCTCTGCCTTCAATTTCTACGAATTATTTCATGTGAATTTTAAAAATTTCCAGCTAAAATGTTGCCCTCCTATTTAATTTTTTTCAGGAATGATGTATGAAATATGTTTTTTTCATTTTCAGCAAAATTTTGAATTGTTTTATACGCATTTTAAGACATTTAAATATGAATTTTCTCCATATGGAATTACAAAATTATTTATGCCCGATGTATTTAGAGAAATTGGTAATAATTTATTATTTTCAAAAATTGAAGAAGAAAATAATTGATTTGTTCAGAATTTTGATGTAAAATATAATTAAAAGTATTATAAAAAGGAATTCCAATAATATCTACCTTTGAAGTTGATCGAAAATCATTTTTGTAAAACGCAATTAATTTCATGACATTTCTAAGTGTTCTAGTTGATATTTGCCTGTAAAGAGGAATTTCTTTTTGGGAATATTTTTTTATAAAATTAACAAAAAATTGACAAAATAACGTAGAAAATGGCTTTTAATACTATTTTTTATAAATTATAGAACAAATTATGTTAAAATTCACAAAAAATATTGCAAAATGAAAATACATAACCGTTTGTCAGTGAATGCCTGTACATTGGTAGTATGAAGTATTCTGGGGATTTTGTAACTTTTCCCCGTAAATTATGACTTTTTGTGAATAATGTTATATTTTGATGTAAATATACAAATTCTGAAATGTTTTTTAAGAAATTTTTATAAAACTTATTAAGATTTGAGCTTTCAAATTTATTTCAAGAAAAACTTTTCTTCATTGAAATTATGCCAACAAGAGGATTTCTGCTGTCATAGACCACATAATAATTTCAATTTTTTCACATAGTAAAATATGAAATTGCATCAATATTTTTCTTTGATCCTAAAGTAAACATATCAGGCTACATTTTCAAAAAGAATTTTCAATTAAATTTTCGTAAAAAATTTGATTTTTTTAAATTTTAGTTGGAAATTTGTGATTACATTTTTATAATCTGCCAAGTTAAACGTTTATAATTCACAAACGGCAAGTGATAATTACACCAAACTTTCTTTAAAACATAGCCTGAAATCTATACTTTAAAGGTATAAAACATTTTTAGTGAAAATTATCAAAGCTTCTTCAGGAAAATTTAATTTCTCCGAAAACTTTTGTAAAAAATTAAACACGCTTCCACACAATCTTTCGAAAAATTTACCAATTGACTACTATGCACATCTCATCTTTTCGATGTACCTACACTTTAGCTCGCCGCTAACAAAAATAATAGTACACATAAATTTGTGAGTGTATTTGTGTTAACAGTGAAATATAAACCAAACAGTGAATAACCATGTCTGACGCCGCCGTTGTTGAAGCCACCGCCTCCCCAGTTGCCGCTGTTGAGAAAAAGGCACCAAAAAAAGCCGCTGCCAAAGCAAAGAAGCCATCAGCTGCCCCTACCCACCCTCCAACCCAGCAAATGGTTGATGCCGCCATCAAGACCCTGAAGGAACGTGGAGGTTCATCATTGCCCGCCATCAAGAAATACTTGGCCAGCACCTACAAAGTAGATGCCCAAAAATTGGCCCCCTTCATCAAGAAGTACTTGAAAGGTGCCGTTGCCAGTGGAAAATTGATCCAAACTAAAGGTAAGGGTGCTTCTGGTTCATTCAAATTGTCTGCTTCGGCCTCTAAGGAACCCAAAGCTAAGACTGCTGAAAAGAAGAAGAAGGCCCCAGCCGCTGGTGACAAAAAGAAGAAGGCTGCCGCCCCTAAAAAGGCCGCTGGTGAGAAGAAGGCAGCTGCCAAAAAACCCTCTGCCGCCAAGAAGACCGCTGAAAAGAAGAAGGCCGACAAAACAAAGGCAAAGGCTGCCAAGAAAACCGGTACAGTTAAAGCTAAACCAGCAAAGACCGCCGCCAAAGCATCTGCCACTAAACCAAAGGCACCCAAGGCAAAAACTGCAGCTGCTAAGCCCAAAAAGGCCGCAGCAGCAAAGAAGCCAGCTGCTAAGAAAACCGCCGCCAAGAAGTAATTTTTCCCAGAAAGATTACTTTTTCCACAATATTTTCGATATTCGAAAACATACTATCTAACAGCCCTTTTCAGGGCTACAAATTAAATTAAAAAAGAGAAAAATATTTTCAACAGTTATCGTATATATTTTTGTTACCTAAATAAATAAGTAAATTTGTACACGTGTTTGATTTTGGGAAAAAAAATTACTTTCGCTAATTACTGTTCTTATTAGGTAATTTTATTGAGCCAATATAATCGAGGACGCCACTGGATTATTTTTTAACCCAGGTCATAAAAGATAATAAAATATTTAAATTTTTTCCTAATTACCCACAGGTCATAATTCTCGAAAATCCCCATAATTTGGTCAATTTTATAATTTCTACTTAATTTTGAAAATTTTGTCATTTTCATATTCTCTCAAATTTCACAAATTTCACCCAGAAATGACATTTTGGCAAAATATTTACATTTTCCATCAATATATTTTTTCCTTTGAAAATTTCTGCCTCAGCCTTATATTTCGTTGCTTTGCCGTTGTGCTGTAACAAAATGCTCACACATACATGATGCCCATTCGATGTTGATCAACGACGGCAAGGCAAATCACCACTAACACACGCACACATACACGACGACGATGGCTGTTATAGCATATCGCACAAGCAAGCAAGCAAAGGTTACACATAGGCACATATGCGAGTTAGCTAAATGCATGGAAAAATCATTGTATAGAGAAAAATATATTTCTTATGGAATTTTATTCGTTTATTACTAAATAATGATAAATTGTAGCTTCAACAAAAATATGATCTCTTTTGAAATGTTTTTTGTGGCCCTGAAAAGGGCCTTTTAAGGTAGTATTTCGACGCATGAAAATGAAAAATATCAAGACATTTACTTGGAGCTGGTGTATTTAGTAACAGCCTTGGTACCTTCACTGACGGCGTGCTTAGCCAATTCACCGGGCAACAATAGACGGACGGCGGTCTGGATTTCCCGACTGGTGATGGTCGAGCGCTTGTTGTAGTGGGCCAAACGAGAGGCTTCGGCGGCAATACGTTCGAAGATATCGTTGACGAAACTGTTCATGATGCTCATGGCCTTGGAGGAGATACCGGTGTCGGGATGGACTTGCTTCAACACTTTGTAAATGTAGATAGCGTAACTCTCCTTACGCTTGGTACGTCTCTTCGACTTATCGCCCTTGGTAATGTTCTTTTGGGCTTTGCCGGCCTTCTTTGCTGCTTTACCACTGGTTTTAGGAGGCATTTTCACTTATTATTTTTTTGAATCACACAAACACTTTTAACACTGTTCACAAATGATAACCAAAACGGGCAGCTATACAGAATTTGTAGATTGTAGTCGACAAGAATTTCAGGTAGTCACAGCTAGCAGGCACACACAAGGCAAACCACCCCATTATTGAAGAAATGTGTGTGTGAGAAAAGTATAAATAGCACGTTTCGATCCGAAAATTTTTATCATTTGTGTTTTTCAGTGCTTAAGTGAAGTGTTTAAAACTAAAATAAAGTGAAAATGTCTGGTCGTGGTAAAGGTGGCAAAGTTAAGGGAAAGGCAAAGTCCCGTTCCAATCGTGCTGGTCTTCAATTCCCCGTCGGTCGTATCCATCGTCTGTTGCGCAAAGGCAACTATGCTGAGCGTGTTGGTGCCGGTGCTCCCGTCTATTTAGCCGCTGTCATGGAATATTTGGCTGCTGAAGTCTTGGAATTGGCTGGCAATGCTGCCCGTGACAACAAGAAGACTCGTATCATTCCCCGTCACTTGCAATTGGCCATCCGTAACGACGAAGAATTGAACAAATTGCTGTCTGGCGTTACCATTGCCCAAGGTGGTGTATTGCCAAACATCCAAGCTGTTCTCTTGCCCAAGAAGACCGAAAAGAAAGCCTAAATTATTTCGAAAGGTATTATGGAATGAAAAAGAAGAAGAATACAGACCATCGTATGATTCCATAGAAAAATCAACCAATCCGTCCTTTTCAGGACGACAAAAAATATTTGAAAAGAGAAAGAAAATTGCGTCAAGCTACATTTGTATGAAAAAAATAAAAATTCTCAATAATTTTGTATTAGCCGTTGGCAGAATAACTGTTTTTCAAGTTCAAGTTCAAGTTTATTTTTTTCATCTGCTCTCTACACATAGTTATTTAATAACTTATTAACTAACAATATTTCTTAAGTCTATAGATTAAAAATACTTAGCATAAAGTCTTATTTTTCTAAGTTTATCTAAATAATACGATAAGGGGGGGTCACACATTTAATGTTACCTAAAATTAATTCAAAAAATTCTATAATACTTTAATGTAAATAAATTAACATTAATGAATTCCCTTAAAAAAAGATGAATAAAAAAAGGGACCCTAAATAACTGTTTTTCGTTGTCAGTTGCATATTTGTGTTGTCGTTGTTGTTGTCTCTTATGATTTCAGGAATAGAGCGAGCGCGAGAGAGGAGAGATCGTGGCGTCACCAAATGAGTATGTATACTATGAGGTAGAAGAAGAAGCATGTGGCAGTTGGTGGTGGCTGGCTGGCTGGGTAGTAATTTTATGTGAAAAAATCGTACCCCGGCGCATTCTTGGGGAAGGCATAAAGTAGACGATTTGCAAGGGAATTTTGGCGGCAAAGTAGTGTTTTGGTGGAAATAAATCGACGCATACATGAAAATAAAAGCGCATTGTGGTGCTATGAAAAATTTGGAACCAAAAAAATAGAATAAAAGTAACATAGTAAAATGAAAATTAACGAAAATAATTACAAAGAAAAATAAAATAACGTAAATTAATAATTAAATTAAATTAAAATAAGAAAATTTTAGAAAATTAAGGCAAAATTAATGAAAATTTAAGCAAATTTTAATGAAAATATTTGAAAATAAATTAAAGAAATTTCGAATAATAAATAGATTTTATGAAAATAAAAGATACTTTAAATGAAATCAAAATTTTTTAAATTAATGAAAAGGAAATAAATTAAATAATTTTAAATAAAAGGAAAAGTGATTTTTAAAAAATAATCTAATGAAAAATTAAATTAATTGAAAATTAAATAAGAAAATTTAACATAAATAAAATAAAATAAAATTAATTTAATGAAGAATTTTTAAATAAAATTCAGTGATTTTAATTAAAAAAAAAAAATAATGATTTTAATTTTCGATACAATTTTAAAGGAAATTATAAGTGAATAATTTAGAAATTTTTAATGAAATTTTTGAAAATAATATGAATCAACGATCTATTTATTAAATATTTTTAACAATTTAAAATAAAATTTTGAGAAAATATGCAACAATGTTTAAAAAAAGTCAAAATGAAATTACTTTGCTACCACAGCATGGTTGTTCTTTAGTAATATTGACTAAACAGCACCAATACATACATAAAGCGACGCTATGTTATACTCATATAATACGAAAAGGAAGAAGAAGAAGAACTAAATGTGTTTAGCGATGTGAGTTGCCGACGGCATGTTTGTGATCGGGAATAAAATACGAGACATCGGTAAAAGAAGGTTTTCGGTGAAAATATTCTGGAGAAAATTGAAACGAGTAAGTATTTATATTTTTTCTTTATTTGATTTTTAGACATTTTTCACGAATTGTGAGAAAAAAAATACGAGAAAGCTGAAAAAGAAAATTATTAGAAATTTTGACATAAAATTCTTATATTTCCTAAGGTAAGTGTTTATTTTTTATTTATTTTAATTTAAAAAATAGTTTTCAACAAGAAAGTATCTCTTTTTTGATATATTTTGTGGTCCTGAAAAGGACCGATTGTTTTGTTGTAAAAAAAGATTTCTCCAAATTGCGTCAAGAATTTGTTTAACCGCCGAAACCGTACAAGGTACGGCCTTGTCTCTTCAAAGCATATACGACATCCATAGCGGTGACGGTTTTACGCTTAGCATGTTCGGTGTAGGTGACAGCATCACGAATAACGTTTTCCAAAAACACCTTCAGAACACCACGAGTTTCTTCGTAAATCAGGCCAGAGATACGTTTTACACCGCCACGACGAGCCAAACGTCTAATAGCTGGCTTGGTAATACCTTGGATGTTATCACGGAGCACTTTCCTGTGACGTTTAGCGCCACCTTTTCCCAAGCCTTTACCACCTTTACCACGACCAGTCATTTTTTCACTTTAGTTTATTTCACTTATCACTTCACGAACAGTTTGAGCACTAATGTTTTTTTCCGGCGATTCCGCTCGTATTTATACAAAATTTGAGGCTCTCTCCAACCATTTAACGCACAAGTAAAGTATGTACAGTTATATGTGTGTGTGTACATTTGCCGTTAGTATTGTATGTTCTCTCTTGTGTGTGCGTGTACATTTGGTATACGGATAGGTAAGAATTCACTAACATATCAACCCCGAAAGTTGATGCTAACAGCACAATTTTCTATAAATACTCGTTTTCGTGGCGATGGCAACGTTATTACAGTGTCTACCGTGTTTGTGTGCATATCTCTAGTGAAGTGAAAAATCATTAGTGAATAAAGTAAAAAGTGACTAAAATAAGTCAAAGTGAAGACTTTATTGCGTTTTATCTTCGAAAGAGATAAAATTTTGTTTATTTTTGGCCAAAAAAGGCAAAATATCGAAATTTTATATTCGGTCTCTCAAAAAAGTGAGACGCGAATAGTAGTCAGCAAAATTGAAAATTTGCTGATTTGGCACGAGGGTTGATTGAAGAAGAGGAAGCAGTAGCTGCCACCACCAAAACAACGTTGCTGACGGGAAAAATCAACCCCGTCAGCACTCCTGAAGTAGGAGGTTTCTCGCCAAAACTAAAAATGGCGGGAAAGGAGATTACTGGGCCGGTGAATTTAAATTCCACTGGCAATGGCGTAGCTGTGGGTATATTTGCCAAACCAAATAAAGCAAATATACCCAAAAGAGGTGATTATGCTGCATCTGATGGTGCTACAAGTGATGGGGGCCATTCAATTAGCTCCGATGTGGTTAGGCAACCACGTAAAAAACGCTGCCACTGCAACGTAGGCAATTCTGCCTATGATAACGTGAAGCTGGAAGCTACAATTCGCCAGCTTGAAGCCCGTATTGCTCACTTAGAGCAAGAAAGGAGCCGTATGGCAGCAGAGCTGGCTGCTGCCAACCAAGCGCTAGCCAAATGCGCTATGATTGGCCCCCCCAGCAAGGAGACCGTAGTGGCTACCGAGGCAGCCGAAGACCTCGGTATGGCGGATGAGGAGATGAATGTCGCACCGCCGGCGACTGATAAAAAGAAGGAAGTCTCGAAAGGTGCCATACCAAAAGTACGGTATGTACTGAAGGAGGTGAAAAATAAGGACCAACCACCCAACGCAAATACCCCTGTGGCTGGTAACAAGACTGCTGCCGTTGCTGTCAACCAGGTTCCTGTCCCTGCTGTCACCAAGGCTGCTGCTCCTGCTACGAAGAAGGCAAATACCCCTGCCAGGCAAACAACGGAGAAGATGGATGCTGGTAAAAATATGCCAGCCTTCAAAATATTCGGCGCTAGTGTTCCGGAGATCGCCGGCATCCTCAGGCAGCACTTACGTCCAGGTGAGTTTTCTATCACTTTGGTCCGTCCGTCCGTTTTGGCGTTGAAGGTCAAAGGCCTCAACGCTTTTAATTATGTCAAGCAAATCTTGACAGAGCGTGGGTATAAATTTTATACCCATACCCCCAAGGAGTTACGTCCTTATATGCTTGTCATAGAGGGCTTAACTAATGAATATACGCCTGAGGCGGTAAGTGAGTTCCTCACTACCAAATCAGGCCTAAAGGTTGAAATTGTTGGTCTGACCAACATTTCATACCGCCTATGGCTTTTGCGTGTAAGCAAAAGTTCGGACATTTTGGGGCTGTATAACCTCAAAATGATAATTGACTGCAATGTCAAGATCCGTAAGGATAAAGGTAGTGGCATGCAGCAATGCTTCAACTGCCAAGGTCACGACCATATCGCGACCAATTGTACAATGCCAAAGCGCTGTAACAAGTGCAATGGAGATCATGGTCCCAAAGAGTGTCCTGTCCCTCCAAAGGGACAAGACACTCTTGTTGAATACACCGACCCGGTATCTGGGGAGGTTGTTAAAAAGGTGGCACAGCCCTGTTACTGCGTTAACTGTGGCAAATACGGACATCCTGCTTCGGCTAAGGATTGTCCACACCGTTTGGCAATTTTAGCCCGCAAAGCTAAAGCCAAGGCCGACATACAGGCCAAAAATGAGGCACGTTCTTTACGAATTGCTGCCATTGGCTCCAGCACGACATATGCTGGTGTCGCAGGTGGCCGTGCAAAATCGGCCCCTCAACAAGTCCCAGCTAGTAACGGTCCACGTTCTAGCAATCGACCTCCCCAAAAAGAGGTAATTTCTCAATCTGAGAATATTGTCCAGTTCTTTGGAACGGACTTTTCTCAAAAATGCGAGAAGGCTAGGACATTTGGTCCTATCTTTCAAAAAATAATGGCATCTTCAGGCATTGACGCCGCCATGTCTGCCTGGTTGTTATGCATTGCTGGAAATGTCCAGTTTTAAGGTAGTTTTTGTTAATGTGAACTCTTTGATTTCACTATCAAAGAGACACTATTTGAAGTTGTTAGTTGAGGAGAGGAGGCCTGATGTACTCCTTTTGGCTGAGCATAAGCTCAACCCTTCTCATAATTTTAGTTTAGAGGGATATAGGGTTTTTCTCCAATATCGTGATGGGGCGCAACGCGGGGGTGGTACCGCGGTTGCTGTTCGAGATGGTATTCGCTGTGATCGAATACCACTCTCAACCGGACATATAGAATCCTGTGCCGTGAGGGTATGGAAGGACGATGGCTCCACTGTAGCTTTCGTCTCAATGTACCTCGCACCCAATGTGACACTACGGTCCGAAGATATTTTGCGGGTTTTTGACCTATATAACTCTGGGGAAGTTTTGATCGGAACCGACCTAAACGCGAAGCACACTTCGTGGGGAGGTAACGTGAGAAACTGCAGTGGACTAGTTTTAGACAGACTTTTACAGGACTGCCTAGAATTTGACGTAATAAGGTCGGATATTCCGACTAGGGAGAATGCGACATCTGCCTCATATCTAGATTTATTTCTGCGTACACCAGGACTCCCTCTGGTTGGCGGCGGAAATATTTCTATGGCATTTGATTTTGAATCGGATCACAGGGCGATTCAAATTCAATTAAATTTGGGGAGTCTGGCGAGAAATGAAGGACAGAAATTTCTGAACTTCAATCGCATGAATGTAGGACGATTTAGGCGTCAGCTTAGGTTAGGGCTTGATGAGTGCACACTACCATCTAATAGAAATGCTTCAATAGATGAGGTAGATAGGTGTGTGGAAAATCTAGGTGAGATTTTCCGCAATGCTATAGAGACCTCTGTACCTAAACAGAGAGTTAGGCCTAAAACTCTTGGAGATCTTCCTCCGAGAATTTTGGGCTTTATTCGAGAGCGTCGCAGGCTATGCCGCACTCTCCGAAGATCTGTGGATCCAGATAGATTTCCTGCTCTTAGAGCGGATATCAGAAATTTGGATCGCATAATTGAGGACTCTGTTCGAATCTTCGAACAGGAGAGACTCACAAATTATTTAGGGAGAATAAGAGTTGATGGGAAAACTTTTGACAAAGTCAAAAGGGCAGCTGGACTAGATACTAGAGAACCTGTTAGTCAGCTGGTGGACAATACAGGTCGACTTATTACAGACGACGGTGAAAAGGCTGAAGCCTTGGCAGACCATGTGCAGGGTGTTTCGCCGGCCATGGGAGGACCGAGTGCTAATTTCTCAGGAGGACCAGTTAATCGGTTTCCTGGGGAACATGATGCCCTCCGTAGCTCAGTTAATCGAGCTACCGAGGGGATCAGCGAGCGGTCCCCCATGGTAAATTTCGGCGATACATTTACTGCAGATGGGGCTATTGTTGAAAACGCCACTCGTTGGAACGAGGGTGGTTTTCTTCGCGCCGGTTGTGTGGGCAGGGCAATCGCCCGTAGGCCAGCACGTAAATCCTGCGGTTTGGACAGAATACCCGATACCGCCTTAAAAAAGGCGGGAGAGGTTATTTTTACGTTCCTGGCAGTGTTATTTAATCACTGTCTGAACCTGGGCTATTTTCCCAGGGCATGGAAAGAGGCTATGTTGGTTCCCATATTTAAGAGGGGTTCACCTCTGGGACAATGTAGTAGCTATAGGCCGATATCACTTTTATCGGCCTTCGGTAAACTCTTCGAGTCTTTCATTTTGGAAAGATTAAATAAACTCGTAGAGGATAAAAGGGTGTTGAAGGACAACCAGTTTGGGTTTAGGGCAGGCCTATCCACTGTCCATGCCCTAACTGTTCTCTCATCCTATGTGGTTTCAGGTCTCAACAATAGGGATGGCACTATTGCAGTTGGACTTGATTTTTCTAAAGCCTTTGATACCGTATGGCATCAAGGTCTATTGTTTAAAATGCAACGGTTTGGTTTTGATCACCAAACTGTGAGGTTAGTAGAAAGTTTCCTGTCTGATAGGTATTTCAGAGTTAGGGTAGGTGAGCGACTATCTAGTCGCAGACCTGTACTGACTGGCGTGCCCCAGGGCTCCCTCCTAGGGCCGATGTTGTTTAACATCTATGTCAGTGACATGCCTACACCTCCACGAGGAGGGTTAGCATTATCATACGCCGATGATGTGCTTGTGGCGTATACGGCCCCATTACTTCGTATAGCTGAAGCACGTCTGAACATTTATCTTGAGGTCTTATATAGGTTCTTTACCATATGGGGCCTCAAGCTAAATGGGGACAAATGTTCGGCAATTGTATTTACCGGGAATACTCGATATGTTCGTCCAAATTTTACAAGGTACCATCCGGTCGTGAAAGTTGGACCTCATAATGTAGAAATAAAGAACAAGATAAAATACCTTGGGGTCATTTTTCAAAAGAATTTTGACTTCAATGGACATATAAGTTTTATCTTGGACAGAGCGAGGAAGGTCTTTTTCAGCTATCAAGGGCTGATGAAGATGCGGGATGGCCTAACTCCCGAAGTTAAGTTGCTGTTATATCGGCAAATAATGCGTCCTATTGTTGCCTACGCTTTTCCTGTCTGGTTTGGCATCTCGTCCAGCCAGATGGAGAGGCTTAGGAGATGGGAGCGTAGTGTCCTGGCTTCATGCTTAGGCATGAGTGGACTAACATTTAGTCAGGATGGAACTGTCAGAAGGACCTCTAATAGGGCCATATATGACAGGGCAGGTGGGGAAAGAATTGACAGGGTCCTGGTCTCAGGAGCACTGGAATTCTTAGACAAGACTGACGGACTGAATAACAGTATGGTGGAGAATGCTCTGCGTTGCAGCCTGGACGTGGATGAACTGAGGACTGCTAGGTACCTACCACCGGGTGCCCTAAAAAGACTAGATGAGGAAGGGTTGTTGTACGTCGATGGTGAACTTCGCTTCTACCATCGACGTTACAACACCCTTGATGTAGAAGATACTGTGTACAATAGTACACAGTAAATGTAAAAAATGTAAATATTGTATATATTGTAAATAGTAGTTTGTAGAAATTAGCTTTAAGTATTAGATTTAAGTCTTAGATTTAAGTTTTAGTTTTAAAAAATTAGTTGATTTCGCCCATTTTTTATTTTTGGATTTTTTGGGGCATTTATGTAAATTTTGAATTTAATTTTTCTTTTGTTTGAAAGTGTGCGGATGGCTAGGCCACAGCAATTTATGTAATTTATGTAGTATGTAGCGAATAGCTATAATTATTTTTTAAGGTTTTAGCACAGTAAGTCACTACTGTTAGCATGTAAGAAGTATATCCAAATAAATGTGACCTTTGTCAAAATTGAATTGAATTGAATTGCTTAAGTGAAGTGTTTAAAACTAAAATAAAGTGAAAATGTCTGGTCGTGGTAAAGGTGGCAAAGTTAAGGGAAAGGCAAAGTCCCGTTCCAATCGTGCTGGTCTTCAATTCCCCGTCGGTCGTATCCATCGTCTGTTGCGCAAAGGCAACTATGCTGAGCGTGTTGGTGCCGGTGCTCCCGTCTATTTAGCCGCTGTCATGGAATATTTGGCTGCTGAAGTCTTGGAATTGGCTGGCAATGCTGCCCGTGACAACAAGAAGACTCGTATCATTCCCCGTCACTTGCAATTGGCCATCCGTAACGACGAAGAATTGAACAAATTGCTGTCTGGCGTTACCATTGCCCAAGGTGGTGTATTGCCAAACATCCAAGCTGTTCTCTTGCCCAAGAAGACCGAAAAGAAAGCCTAAATTATTTCGAAAGGTATTATGGAATGAAAAAGAAGAAGAATACAGACCATCGTATGATTCCATAGAAAAATCAACCAATCCGTCCTTTTCAGGACGACAAAAAATATTTGAAAAGAGAAAGAAAATTGCGTCAAGCTACATTTGTATGAAAAAAATAAAAATTCTCAATAATTTTGTATTAGCCGTTGGCAGAATAACTGTTTTTCAAGTTCAAGTTCAAGTTTATTTTTTTCATCTGCTCTCTACACATAGTTATTTAATAACTTATTAACTAACAATATTTCTTAAGTCTATAGATTAAAAATACTTAGCATAAAGTCTTATTTTTCTAAGTTTATCTAAATAATACGATAAGGGGGGGTCACACATTTAATGTTACCTAAAATTAATTCAAAAAATTCTATAATACTTTAATGTAAATAAATTAACATTAATGAATTCCCTTAAAAAAAGATGAATAAAAAAAGGGACCCTAAATAACTGTTTTTCGTTGTCAGTTGCATATTTGTGTTGTCGTTGTTGTTGTCTCTTATGATTTCAGGAATAGAGCGAGCGCGAGAGAGGAGAGATCGTGGCGTCACCAAATGAGTATGTATACTATGAGGTAGAAGAAGAAGCATGTGGCAGTTGGTGGTGGCTGGCTGGCTGGGTAGTAATTTTATGTGAAAAAATCGTACCCCGGCGCATTCTTGGGGAAGGCATAAAGTAGACGATTTGCAAGGGAATTTTGGCGGCAAAGTAGTGTTTTGGTGGAAATAAATCGACGCATACATGAAAATAAAAGCGCATTGTGGTGCTATGAAAAATTTGGAACCAAAAAAATAGAATAAAAGTAACATAGTAAAATGAAAATTAACGAAAATAATTACAAAGAAAAATAAAATAACGTAAATTAATAATTAAATTAAATTAAAATAAGAAAATTTTAGAAAATTAAGGCAAAATTAATGAAAATTTAAGCAAATTTTAATGAAAATATTTGAAAATAAATTAAAGAAATTTCGAATAATAAATAGATTTTATGAAAATAAAAGATACTTTAAATGAAATCAAAATTTTTTAAATTAATGAAAAGGAAATAAATTAAATAATTTTAAATAAAAGGAAAAGTGATTTTTAAAAAATAATCTAATGAAAAATTAAATTAATTGAAAATTAAATAAGAAAATTTAACATAAATAAAATAAAATAAAATTAATTTAATGAAGAATTTTTAAATAAAATTCAGTGATTTTAATTAAAAAAAAAAAATAATGATTTTAATTTTCGATACAATTTTAAAGGAAATTATAAGTGAATAATTTAGAAATTTTTAATGAAATTTTTGAAAATAATATGAATCAACGATCTATTTATTAAATATTTTTAACAATTTAAAATAAAATTTTGAGAAAATATGCAACAATGTTTAAAAAAAGTCAAAATGAAATTACTTTGCTACCACAGCATGGTTGTTCTTTAGTAATATTGACTAAACAGCACCAATACATACATAAAGCGACGCTATGTTATACTCATATAATACGAAAAGGAAGAAGAAGAAGAACTAAATGTGTTTAGCGATGTGAGTTGCCGACGGCATGTTTGTGATCGGGAATAAAATACGAGACATCGGTAAAAGAAGGTTTTCGGTGAAAATATTCTGGAGAAAATTGAAACGAGTAAGTATGTATATTTTTTCTTTATTTGATTTTTAGACATTTTTCACGAATTGTGAGAAAAAAAATACGAGAAAGCTGAAAAAGAAAATTATTAGAAATTTTGACATAAAATTCTTATATTTCCTAAGGTAAGTGTTTATTTTTTATTTATTTTAATTTAAAAAATAGTTTTCAACAAGAAAGTATCTCTTTTTTGATATATTTTGTGGTCCTGAAAAGGACCGATTGTTTTGTTGTAAAAAAAGATTTCTCCAAATTGCGTCAAGAATTTGTTTAACCGCCGAAACCGTACAAGGTACGGCCTTGTCTCTTCAAAGCATATACGACATCCATAGCGGTGACGGTTTTACGCTTAGCATGTTCGGTGTAGGTGACAGCATCACGAATAACGTTTTCCAAAAACACCTTCAGAACACCACGAGTTTCTTCGTAAATCAGGCCAGAGATACGTTTTACACCGCCACGACGAGCCAAACGTCTAATAGCTGGCTTGGTAATACCTTGGATGTTATCACGGAGCACTTTCCTGTGACGTTTAGCGCCACCTTTTCCCAAGCCTTTACCACCTTTACCACGACCAGTCATTTTTTCACTTTAGTTTATTTCACTTATCACTTCACGAACAGTTTGAGCACTAATGTTTTTTTCCGGCGATTCCGCTCGTATTTATACAAAATTTGAGGCTCTCTCCAACCATTTAACGCACAAGTAAAGTATGTACAGTTATATGTGTGTGTGTACATTTGCCGTTAGTATTGTATGTTCTCTCTTGTGTGTGCGTGTACATTTGGTATACGGATAGGTAAGAATTCACTAACATATCAACCCCGAAAGTTGATGCTAACAGCACAATTTTCTATAAATACTCGTTTTCGTGGCGATGGCAACGTTATTACAGTGTCTACCGTGTTTGTGTGCATATCTCTAGTGAAGTGAAAAAAATTCAAGTGAAAAATGGCTCGTACTAAGCAAACTGCCCGTAAATCGACCGGTGGAAAGGCTCCCCGTAAACAACTAGCTACCAAAGCTGCCCGTAAGAGTGCCCCAGCCACCGGCGGTGTTAAGAAGCCTCATCGTTTCCGTCCTGGTACAGTTGCTTTGCGTGAAATCCGTCGTTACCAGAAGAGTACTGAATTGTTGATCCGCAAATTGCCCTTCCAACGTTTGGTTCGTGAAATCGCTCAAGATTTCAAAACTGACTTGCGTTTCCAGAGCTCTGCTGTTATGGCCTTGCAAGAAGCCAGTGAAGCCTACTTGGTTGGTCTTTTCGAAGATACTAACTTGTGCGCCATCCATGCTAAGCGTGTCACCATCATGCCTAAGGATATCCAATTGGCCAGACGTATTCGTGGAGAACGTGCTTAAATTCTTGACGTTTTAAAAGCAACAATTTTACAACAAAACAATCGGTCCTTTTCAGGACCACAAATATTTTACAAAAAAGAGATATTTTTACTCAATCTACAATTTTTAGTATTTTTTTGAAATAAATAAAAATAATTTAGGGCTATGATTATTTTTCAACAATTAACATTTTTTATAATAAAGATATATTTTTTGATGTTGTTTTTTTTTTTTCGTTGATGATTTTTCGACACTTTATTTTTTTATTTAATTTTTTTATTTTATTTTGATCGAATATTTTATTTTTTGAATTTTATTTGAATTTTTTGAATTATCCATTTTGATATTTTCCTTTAATTTGCAAAATTATTATCATTTTTGTACTCCCTCTTCGAAAAAAAATGCAATGACTCATAAAAACAACCACCACATACATTTTGCTAACGGGATTTTTTTTGTCCATTTTGTTTTTTTCCTTTTCCCGTTAAACAAAAAATTGCTCTCTTTATGATTTTTGGCGCGACATTTGTCTATTTCTCTCATTTTATTCCCCTTCGATCATTTTTTTCTGTTGTGGACTATTCAATTTAACGGGAAAAATTCTCTGCCTTCAATTTCTACGAATTATTTCATGTGAATTTTAAAAATTTCCAGCTAAAATGTTGCCCTCCTATTTAATTTTTTTCAGGAATGATGTATGAAATATGTTTTTTTCATTTTCAGCAAAATTTTGAATTGTTTTATACGCATTTTAAGACATTTAAATATGAATTTTCTCCATATGGAATTACAAAATTATTTATGCCCGATGTATTTAGAGAAATTGGTAATAATTTATTATTTTCAAAAATTGAAGAAGAAAATAATTGATTTGTTCAGAATTTTGATGTAAAATATAATTAAAAGTATTATAAAAAGGAATTCCAATAATATCTACCTTTGAAGTTGATCGAAAATCATTTTTGTAAAACGCAATTAATTTCATGACATTTCTAAGTGTTCTAGTTGATATTTGCCTGTAAAGAGGAATTTCTTTTTGGGAATATTTTTTTATAAAATTAACAAAAAATTGACAAAATAACGTAGAAAATGGCTTTTAATACTATTTTTTATAAATTATAGAACAAATTATGTTAAAATTCACAAAAAATATTGCAAAATGAAAATACATAACCGTTTGTCAGTGAATGCCTGTACATTGGTAGTATGAAGTATTCTGGGGATTTTGTAACTTTTCCCCGTAAATTATGACTTTTTGTGAATAATGTTATATTTTGATGTAAATATACAAATTCTGAAATGTTTTTTAAGAAATTTTTATAAAACTTATTAAGATTTGAGCTTTCAAATTTATTTCAAGAAAAACTTTTCTTCATTGAAATTATGCCAACAAGAGGATTTCTGCTGTCATAGACCACATAATAATTTCAATTTTTTCACATAGTAAAATATGAAATTGCATCAATATTTTTCTTTGATCCTAAAGTAAACATATCAGGCTACATTTTCAAAAAGAATTTTCAATTAAATTTTCGTAAAAAATTTGATTTTTTTAAATTTTAGTTGGAAATTTGTGATTACATTTTTATAATCTGCCAAGTTAAACGTTTATAATTCACAAACGGCAAGTGATAATTACACCAAACTTTCTTTAAAACATAGCCTGAAATCTATACTTTAAAGGTATAAAACATTTTTAGTGAAAATTATCAAAGCTTCTTCAGGAAAATTTAATTTCTCCGAAAACTTTTGTAAAAAATTAAACACGCTTCCACACAATCTTTCGAAAAATTTACCAATTGACTACTATGCACATCTCATCTTTTCGATGTACCTACACTTTAGCTCGCCGCTAACAAAAATAATAGTACACATAAATTTGTGAGTGTATTTGTGTTAACAGTGAAATATAAACCAAACAGTGAATAACCATGTCTGACGCCGCCGTTGTTGAAGCCACCGCCTCCCCAGTTGCCGCTGTTGAGAAAAAGGCACCAAAAAAAGCCGCTGCCAAAGCAAAGAAGCCATCAGCTGCCCCTACCCACCCTCCAACCCAGCAAATGGTTGATGCCGCCATCAAGACCCTGAAGGAACGTGGAGGTTCATCATTGCCCGCCATCAAGAAATACTTGGCCAGCACCTACAAAGTAGATGCCCAAAAATTGGCCCCCTTCATCAAGAAGTACTTGAAAGGTGCCGTTGCCAGTGGAAAATTGATCCAAACTAAAGGTAAGGGTGCTTCTGGTTCATTCAAATTGTCTGCTTCGGCCTCTAAGGAACCCAAAGCTAAGACTGCTGAAAAGAAGAAGAAGGCCCCAGCCGCTGGTGACAAAAAGAAGAAGGCTGCCGCCCCTAAAAAGGCCGCTGGTGAGAAGAAGGCAGCTGCCAAAAAACCCTCTGCCGCCAAGAAGACCGCTGAAAAGAAGAAGGCCGACAAAACAAAGGCAAAGGCTGCCAAGAAAACCGGTACAGTTAAAGCTAAACCAGCAAAGACCGCCGCCAAAGCATCTGCCACTAAACCAAAGGCACCCAAGGCAAAAACTGCAGCTGCTAAGCCCAAAAAGGCCGCAGCAGCAAAGAAGCCAGCTGCTAAGAAAACCGCCGCCAAGAAGTAATTTTTCCCAGAAAGATTACTTTTTCCACAATATTTTCGATATTCGAAAACATACTATCTAACAGCCCTTTTCAGGGCTACAAATTAAATTAAAAAAGAGAAAAATATTTTCAACAGTTATCGTATATATTTTTGTTACCTAAATAAATAAGTAAATTTGTACACGTGTTTGATTTTGGGAAAAAAAATTACTTTCGCTAATTACTGTTCTTATTAGGTAATTTTATTGAGCCAATATAATCGAGGACGCCACTGGATTATTTTTTAACCCAGGTCATAAAAGATAATAAAATATTTAAATTTTTTCCTAATTACCCACAGGTCATAATTCTCGAAAATCCCCATAATTTGGTCAATTTTATAATTTCTACTTAATTTTGAAAATTTTGTCATTTTCATATTCTCTCAAATTTCACAAATTTCACCCAGAAATGACATTTTGGCAAAATATTTACATTTTCCATCAATATATTTTTTCCTTTGAAAATTTCTGCCTCAGCCTTATATTTCGTTGCTTTGCCGTTGTGCTGTAACAAAATGCTCACACATACATGATGCCCATTCGATGTTGATCAACGACGGCAAGGCAAATCACCACTAACACACGCACACATACACGACGACGATGGCTGTTATAGCATATCGCACAAGCAAGCAAGCAAAGGTTACACATAGGCACATATGCGAGTTAGCTAAATGCATGGAAAAATCATTGTATAGAGAAAAATATATTTCTTATGGAATTTTATTCGTTTATTACTAAATAATGATAAATTGTAGCTTCAACAAAAATATGATCTCTTTTGAAATGTTTTTTGTGGCCCTGAAAAGGGCCTTTTAAGGTAGTATTTCGACGCATGAAAATGAAAAATATCAAGACATTTACTTGGAGCTGGTGTATTTAGTAACAGCCTTGGTACCTTCACTGACGGCGTGCTTAGCCAATTCACCGGGCAACAATAGACGGACGGCGGTCTGGATTTCCCGACTGGTGATGGTCGAGCGCTTGTTGTAGTGGGCCAAACGAGAGGCTTCGGCGGCAATACGTTCGAAGATATCGTTGACGAAACTGTTCATGATGCTCATGGCCTTGGAGGAGATACCGGTGTCGGGATGGACTTGCTTCAACACTTTGTAAATGTAGATAGCGTAACTCTCCTTACGCTTGGTACGTCTCTTCGACTTATCGCCCTTGGTAATGTTCTTTTGGGCTTTGCCGGCCTTCTTTGCTGCTTTACCACTGGTTTTAGGAGGCATTTTCACTTATTATTTTTTTGAATCACACAAACACTTTTAACACTGTTCACAAATGATAACCAAAACGGGCAGCTATACAGAATTTGTAGATTGTAGTCGACAAGAATTTCAGGTAGTCACAGCTAGCAGGCACACACAAGGCAAACCACCCCATTATTGAAGAAATGTGTGTGTGAGAAAAGTATAAATAGCACGTTTCGATCCGAAAATTTTTATCATTTGTGTTTTTCAGTGCTTAAGTGAAGTGTTTAAAACTAAAATAAAGTGAAAATGTCTGGTCGTGGTAAAGGTGGCAAAGTTAAGGGAAAGGCAAAGTCCCGTTCCAATCGTGCTGGTCTTCAATTCCCCGTCGGTCGTATCCATCGTCTGTTGCGCAAAGGCAACTATGCTGAGCGTGTTGGTGCCGGTGCTCCCGTCTATTTAGCCGCTGTCATGGAATATTTGGCTGCTGAAGTCTTGGAATTGGCTGGCAATGCTGCCCGTGACAACAAGAAGACTCGTATCATTCCCCGTCACTTGCAATTGGCCATCCGTAACGACGAAGAATTGAACAAATTGCTGTCTGGCGTTACCATTGCCCAAGGTGGTGTATTGCCAAACATCCAAGCTGTTCTCTTGCCCAAGAAGACCGAAAAGAAAGCCTAAATTATTTCGAAAGGTATTATGGAATGAAAAAGAAGAAGAATACAGACCATCGTATGATTCCATAGAAAAATCAACCAATCCGTCCTTTTCAGGACGACAAAAAATATTTGAAAAGAGAAAGAAAATTGCGTCAAGCTACATTTGTATGAAAAAAATAAAAATTCTCAATAATTTTGTATTAGCCGTTGGCAGAATAACTGTTTTTCAAGTTCAAGTTCAAGTTTATTTTTTTCATCTGCTCTCTACACATAGTTATTTAATAACTTATTAACTAACAATATTTCTTAAGTCTATAGATTAAAAATACTTAGCATAAAGTCTTATTTTTCTAAGTTTATCTAAATAATACGATAAGGGGGGGTCACACATTTAATGTTACCTAAAATTAATTCAAAAAATTCTATAATACTTTAATGTAAATAAATTAACATTAATGAATTCCCTTAAAAAAAGATGAATAAAAAAAGGGACCCTAAATAACTGTTTTTCGTTGTCAGTTGCATATTTGTGTTGTCGTTGTTGTTGTCTCTTATGATTTCAGGAATAGAGCGAGCGCGAGAGAGGAGAGATCGTGGCGTCACCAAATGAGTATGTATACTATGAGGTAGAAGAAGAAGCATGTGGCAGTTGGTGGTGGCTGGCTGGCTGGGTAGTAATTTTATGTGAAAAAATCGTACCCCGGCGCATTCTTGGGGAAGGCATAAAGTAGACGATTTGCAAGGGAATTTTGGCGGCAAAGTAGTGTTTTGGTGGAAATAAATCGACGCATACATGAAAATAAAAGCGCATTGTGGTGCTATGAAAAATTTGGAACCAAAAAAATAGAATAAAAGTAACATAGTAAAATGAAAATTAACGAAAATAATTACAAAGAAAAATAAAATAACGTAAATTAATAATTAAATTAAATTAAAATAAGAAAATTTTAGAAAATTAAGGCAAAATTAATGAAAATTTAAGCAAATTTTAATGAAAATATTTGAAAATAAATTAAAGAAATTTCGAATAATAAATAGATTTTATGAAAATAAAAGATACTTTAAATGAAATCAAAATTTTTTAAATTAATGAAAAGGAAATAAATTAAATAATTTTAAATAAAAGGAAAAGTGATTTTTAAAAAATAATCTAATGAAAAATTAAATTAATTGAAAATTAAATAAGAAAATTTAACATAAATAAAATAAAATAAAATTAATTTAATGAAGAATTTTTAAATAAAATTCAGTGATTTTAATTAAAAAAAAAAATAATGATTTTAATTTTCGATACAATTTTAAAGGAAATTATAAGTGAATAATTTAGAAATTTTTAATGAAATTTTTGAAAATAATATGAATCAACGATCTATTTATTAAATATTTTTAACAATTTAAAATAAAATTTTGAGAAAATATGCAACAATGTTTAAAAAAAGTCAAAATGAAATTACTTTGCTACCACAGCATGGTTGTTCTTTAGTAATATTGACTAAACAGCACCAATACATACATAAAGCGACGCTATGTTATACTCATATAATACGAAAAGGAAGAAGAAGAAGAACTAAATGTGTTTAGCGATGTGAGTTGCCGACGGCATGTTTGTGATCGGGAATAAAATACGAGACATCGGTAAAAGAAGGTTTTCGGTGAAAATATTCTGGAGAAAATTGAAACGAGTAAGTATTTATATTTTTTCTTTATTTGATTTTTAGACATTTTTCACGAATTGTGAGAAAAAAAATACGAGAAAGCTGAAAAAGAAAATTATTAGAAATTTTGACATAAAATTCTTATATTTCCTAAGGTAAGTGTTTATTTTTTATTTATTTTAATTTAAAAAATAGTTTTCAACAAGAAAGTATCTCTTTTTTGATATATTTTGTGGTCCTGAAAAGGACCGATTGTTTTGTTGTAAAAAAAGATTTCTCCAAATTGCGTCAAGAATTTGTTTAACCGCCGAAACCGTACAAGGTACGGCCTTGTCTCTTCAAAGCATATACGACATCCATAGCGGTGACGGTTTTACGCTTAGCATGTTCGGTGTAGGTGACAGCATCACGAATAACGTTTTCCAAAAACACCTTCAGAACACCACGAGTTTCTTCGTAAATCAGGCCAGAGATACGTTTTACACCGCCACGACGAGCCAAACGTCTAATAGCTGGCTTGGTAATACCTTGGATGTTATCACGGAGCACTTTCCTGTGACGTTTAGCGCCACCTTTTCCCAAGCCTTTACCACCTTTACCACGACCAGTCATTTTTTCACTTTAGTTTATTTCACTTATCACTTCACGAACAGTTTGAGCACTAATGTTTTTTTCCGGCGATTCCGCTCGTATTTATACAAAATTTGAGGCTCTCTCCAACCATTTAACGCACAAGTAAAGTATGTACAGTTATATGTGTGTGTGTACATTTGCCGTTAGTATTGTATGTTCTCTCTTGTGTGTGCGTGTACATTTGGTATACGGATAGGTAAGAATTCACTAACACAATTCTCAGATGACTTTTTGGCTGATGGAAGCACAAGTCAGTCTAATACAAATAGGCTCAGGCTTATCAAACCCAACGATATTGGATCAGTTCTTAGGAGATTAAATAACAAAAAAAGTTTCGGGGATGATAAAATCCCCAACTATGTACTAAAAAGAACAAAATTTACTACATGGCATTATCTAGCTTTGATATTTAACCACTGTATAAATATTGGATATTTCCCACAAAAATGGAAAATCTCTAAAATAATCCCAATACTTAAACCTGGGAAAGACCCTACAGATATAGCCAGCTATCGTCCCATTTCTTTATTAAGTTCATTTGGGAAACTATTTGAAATCTTTATACTTGAAAGAATTAATATACACATAGATGATAAAAACATACTCAAAGATTTCCAATACGGGTTTAAAAAACAAACTTCTACCACTCAAGCACTAATGACGTTAACTAGTAAAATTTCCAATGGACTAAACAAAAGAAAAGCCACCATAGCAGTTAGCCTTGATTTCAGCAAGGCGTTTGACACTGTTTGGCAAGAAGGAATAGTGTACAAAATGCATATGAAATATGCATTTAATAAAGAATCAACAAGAATGATTAAAAATTACCTTAATAATAGGTCGTGTTTTGTGGCACTTGATGACCACTACTCAAATATTCATGCAATAAAGGCCGGGGTCCCACAAGGCTCCGTATTGGGACCTGTTCTTTATAATCTATTTATAGCAGATATACCTGAACCTTCAAATGGAGAATTTCTGTCAATTTTCGCAGATGATATAATGATCGCATACACACATTATCGGGCAAAAACGGCACAAACTAAATTAAATAACTACCTGCGTGAATTGACAGAATTCTTTAATAAATGGAAATTAAAATTAAACTTAGACAAATGTAGGTCAATCATTTTTAAGGGTAGACCAGGATCTGTCTGTCGAAATGCACGCAAATTCATACCCTCAATTAAAATTGAAAACACAATAATAAATAACACCAATATTATTAAATACCTAGGCATTGTATTGCAATCCGACATGCAATACACACGTCATGTAGACCACGTTCTTCAAAAAGGAAAATATATATATGGTAGCCTACGTAGAACAATAGGAAAAAGAGGCGGACTCAGCCTAAAAGTCAAACTCCTCATTTATAAACAGTTAGTAAGACCAGCTATATCATACGCCTTTCCAGTATGGTTCTCCATTTCCTCAGCGCAAATGGAAAGAATACGAATATTGGAGAGGAAAATGATTAAACACTGCCTTGGTCTGAAAACGTTCTTAAATGAGGAAGGTCGCTTAACACAACCAAATTGTCGTAAATTATATGAAGACAGCAACATAACAAGAATAGATAAATATATGACCAATATTGCTATAAATTATCTTGAAAAATGTACCAGCCATCCAAACTCCAATATATCAGAACTAGTAATAAATGAAGAGGAACTCTTAAATATAAAAAGAAATGGACTTTACTTAACACCTATGTGCCTACTCACACTACACCAAAGTAATCAATTATTTGATAATGAAAATAAACTAATGTTCTACCATAGAAGATATAAAACATACAATTTTGATAATACAGTATATATTACTACACAATAAAAGAAATACCAATATATTAAATACCATATGAATTACTATATAATTTTATTTGTTTTATTTATTTTATTTTATTGTTATTGTTTTTTAGTTTTAGGGGCACTGCCCATCAGATATAAGTAGTATAAGAAAACAAAAGAACCTCGTTTTTTCATCCCTTTTTTCCGAGGAAATGCACAATAAATACTTCATCATAAATTAACTAAAAGTTGGCTAGCCTTGCCTTATTTAATATAGTAACAATTAAATCTCTAGATAAACATTATATGTGTTAGAGTAGTTTTAAGATAATAGTCTGTAAAAAATTACTAAACTCTGTACAAAATTGAATATGGGAAATAAAAATGAAATGAAATGAAAATGAAATGAGAATTCACTAACATATCAACCCCGAAAGTTGATGCTAACAGCACAATTTTCTATAAATACTCGTTTTCGTGGCGATGGCAACGTTATTACAGTGTCTACCGTGTTTGTGTGCATATCTCTAGTGAAGTGAAAAAAATTCAAGTGAAAAATGGCTCGTACTAAGCAAACTGCCCGTAAATCGACCGGTGGAAAGGCTCCCCGTAAACAACTAGCTACCAAAGCTGCCCGTAAGAGTGCCCCAGCCACCGGCGGTGTTAAGAAGCCTCATCGTTTCCGTCCTGGTACAGTTGCTTTGCGTGAAATCCGTCGTTACCAGAAGAGTACTGAATTGTTGATCCGCAAATTGCCCTTCCAACGTTTGGTTCGTGAAATCGCTCAAGATTTCAAAACTGACTTGCGTTTCCAGAGCTCTGCTGTTATGGCCTTGCAAGAAGCCAGTGAAGCCTACTTGGTTGGTCTTTTCGAAGATACTAACTTGTGCGCCATCCATGCTAAGCGTGTCACCATCATGCCTAAGGATATCCAATTGGCCAGACGTATTCGTGGAGAACGTGCTTAAATTCTTGACGTTTTAAAAGCAACAATTTTACAACAAAACAATCGGTCCTTTTCAGGACCACAAATATTTTACAAAAAAGAGATATTTTTACTCAATCTACAATTTTTAGTATTTTTTTGAAATAAATAAAAATAATTTAGGGCTATGATTATTTTTCAACAATTAACATTTTTTATAATAAAGATATATTTTTTGATGTTGTTTTTTTTTTTTCGTTGATGATTTTTCGACACTTTATTTTTTTATTTAATTTTTTTATTTTATTTTGATCGAATATTTTATTTTTTGAATTTTATTTGAATTTTTTGAATTATCCATTTTGATATTTTCCTTTAATTTGCAAAATTATTATCATTTTTGTACTCCCTCTTCGAAAAAAAATGCAATGACTCATAAAAACAACCACCACATACATTTTGCTAACGGGATTTTTTTTGTCCATTTTGTTTTTTTCCTTTTCCCGTTAAACAAAAAATTGCTCTCTTTATGATTTTTGGCGCGACATTTGTCTATTTCTCTCATTTTATTCCCCTTCGATCATTTTTTTCTGTTGTGGACTATTCAATTTAACGGGAAAAATTCTCTGCCTTCAATTTCTACGAATTATTTCATGTGAATTTTAAAAATTTCCAGCTAAAATGTTGCCCTCCTATTTAATTTTTTTCAGGAATGATGTATGAAATATGTTTTTTTCATTTTCAGCAAAATTTTGAATTGTTTTATACGCATTTTAAGACATTTAAATATGAATTTTCTCCATATGGAATTACAAAATTATTTATGCCCGATGTATTTAGAGAAATTGGTAATAATTTATTATTTTCAAAAATTGAAGAAGAAAATAATTGATTTGTTCAGAATTTTGATGTAAAATATAATTAAAAGTATTATAAAAAGGAATTCCAATAATATCTACCTTTGAAGTTGATCGAAAATCATTTTTGTAAAACGCAATTAATTTCATGACATTTCTAAGTGTTCTAGTTGATATTTGCCTGTAAAGAGGAATTTCTTTTTGGGAATATTTTTTTATAAAATTAACAAAAAATTGACAAAATAACGTAGAAAATGGCTTTTAATACTATTTTTTATAAATTATAGAACAAATTATGTTAAAATTCACAAAAAATATTGCAAAATGAAAATACATAACCGTTTGTCAGTGAATGCCTGTACATTGGTAGTATGAAGTATTCTGGGGATTTTGTAACTTTTCCCCGTAAATTATGACTTTTTGTGAATAATGTTATATTTTGATGTAAATATACAAATTCTGAAATGTTTTTTAAGAAATTTTTATAAAACTTATTAAGATTTGAGCTTTCAAATTTATTTCAAGAAAAACTTTTCTTCATTGAAATTATGCCAACAAGAGGATTTCTGCTGTCATAGACCACATAATAATTTCAATTTTTTCACATAGTAAAATATGAAATTGCATCAATATTTTTCTTTGATCCTAAAGTAAACATATCAGGCTACATTTTCAAAAAGAATTTTCAATTAAATTTTCGTAAAAAATTTGATTTTTTTAAATTTTAGTTGGAAATTTGTGATTACATTTTTATAATCTGCCAAGTTAAACGTTTATAATTCACAAACGGCAAGTGATAATTACACCAAACTTTCTTTAAAACATAGCCTGAAATCTATACTTTAAAGGTATAAAACATTTTTAGTGAAAATTATCAAA
Source organism: Musca domestica (assembly GCF_030504385.1). Lineage (NCBI taxonomy): Eukaryota > Metazoa > Arthropoda > Insecta > Diptera > Muscidae > Musca > Musca domestica. The sequence continues at coordinate 1,331,737 of NW_026712383.1, read as the reverse complement.
GCTTCTTCAGGAAAATTTAATTTCTCCGAAAACTTTTGTAAAAAATTAAACACGCTTCCACACAATCTTTCGAAAAATTTACCAATTGACTACTATGCACATCTCATCTTTTCGATGTACCTACACTTTAGCTCGCCGCTAACAAAAATAATAGTACACATAAATTTGTGAGTGTATTTGTGTTAACAGTGAAATATAAACCAAACAGTGAATAACCATGTCTGACGCCGCCGTTGTTGAAGCCACCGCCTCCCCAGTTGCCGCTGTTGAGAAAAAGGCACCAAAAAAAGCCGCTGCCAAAGCAAAGAAGCCATCAGCTGCCCCTACCCACCCTCCAACCCAGCAAATGGTTGATGCCGCCATCAAGACCCTGAAGGAACGTGGAGGTTCATCATTGCCCGCCATCAAGAAATACTTGGCCAGCACCTACAAAGTAGATGCCCAAAAATTGGCCCCCTTCATCAAGAAGTACTTGAAAGGTGCCGTTGCCAGTGGAAAATTGATCCAAACTAAAGGTAAGGGTGCTTCTGGTTCATTCAAATTGTCTGCTTCGGCCTCTAAGGAACCCAAAGCTAAGACTGCTGAAAAGAAGAAGAAGGCCCCAGCCGCTGGTGACAAAAAGAAGAAGGCTGCCGCCCCTAAAAAGGCCGCTGGTGAGAAGAAGGCAGCTGCCAAAAAACCCTCTGCCGCCAAGAAGACCGCTGAAAAGAAGAAGGCCGACAAAACAAAGGCAAAGGCTGCCAAGAAAACCGGTACAGTTAAAGCTAAACCAGCAAAGACCGCCGCCAAAGCATCTGCCACTAAACCAAAGGCACCCAAGGCAAAAACTGCAGCTGCTAAGCCCAAAAAGGCCGCAGCAGCAAAGAAGCCAGCTGCTAAGAAAACCGCCGCCAAGAAGTAATTTTTCCCAGAAAGATTACTTTTTCCACAATATTTTCGATATTCGAAAACATACTATCTAACAGCCCTTTTCAGGGCTACAAATTAAATTAAAAAAGAGAAAAATATTTTCAACAGTTATCGTATATATTTTTGTTACCTAAATAAATAAGTAAATTTGTACACGTGTTTGATTTTGGGAAAAAAAATTACTTTCGCTAATTACTGTTCTTATTAGGTAATTTTATTGAGCCAATATAATCGAGGACGCCACTGGATTATTTTTTAACCCAGGTCATAAAAGATAATAAAATATTTAAATTTTTTCCTAATTACCCACAGGTCATAATTCTCGAAAATCCCCATAATTTGGTCAATTTTATAATTTCTACTTAATTTTGAAAATTTTGTCATTTTCATATTCTCTCAAATTTCACAAATTTCACCCAGAAATGACATTTTGGCAAAATATTTACATTTTCCATCAATATATTTTTTCCTTTGAAAATTTCTGCCTCAGCCTTATATTTCGTTGCTTTGCCGTTGTGCTGTAACAAAATGCTCACACATACATGATGCCCATTCGATGTTGATCAACGACGGCAAGGCAAATCACCACTAACACACGCACACATACACGACGACGATGGCTGTTATAGCATATCGCACAAGCAAGCAAGCAAAGGTTACACATAGGCACATATGCGAGTTAGCTAAATGCATGGAAAAATCATTGTATAGAGAAAAATATATTTCTTATGGAATTTTATTCGTTTATTACTAAATAATGATAAATTGTAGCTTCAACAAAAATATGATCTCTTTTGAAATGTTTTTTGTGGCCCTGAAAAGGGCCTTTTAAGGTAGTATTTCGACGCATGAAAATGAAAAATATCAAGACATTTACTTGGAGCTGGTGTATTTAGTAACAGCCTTGGTACCTTCACTGACGGCGTGCTTAGCCAATTCACCGGGCAACAATAGACGGACGGCGGTCTGGATTTCCCGACTGGTGATGGTCGAGCGCTTGTTGTAGTGGGCCAAACGAGAGGCTTCGGCGGCAATACGTTCGAAGATATCGTTGACGAAACTGTTCATGATGCTCATGGCCTTGGAGGAGATACCGGTGTCGGGATGGACTTGCTTCAACACTTTGTAAATGTAGATAGCGTAACTCTCCTTACGCTTGGTACGTCTCTTCGACTTATCGCCCTTGGTAATGTTCTTTTGGGCTTTGCCGGCCTTCTTTGCTGCTTTACCACTGGTTTTAGGAGGCATTTTCACTTATTATTTTTTTGAATCACACAAACACTTTTAACACTGTTCACAAATGATGACCAAAACGGGCAGCTATACAGAATTTGTAGATTGTAGTCGACAAGAATTTCAGGTAGTCACAGCTAGCAGGCACACACAAGGCAAACCACCCCATTATTGAAGAAATGTGTGTGTGAGAAAAGTATAAATAGCACGTTTCGATCCGAAAATTTTTATCATTTGTGTTTTTCAGTGCTTAAGTGAAGTGTTTAAAACTAAAATAAAGTGAAAATGTCTGGTCGTGGTAAAGGTGGCAAAGTTAAGGGAAAGGCAAAGTCCCGTTCCAATCGTGCTGGTCTTCAATTCCCCGTCGGTCGTATCCATCGTCTGTTGCGCAAAGGCAACTATGCTGAGCGTGTTGGTGCCGGTGCTCCCGTCTATTTAGCCGCTGTCATGGAATATTTGGCTGCTGAAGTCTTGGAATTGGCTGGCAATGCTGCCCGTGACAACAAGAAGACTCGTATCATTCCCCGTCACTTGCAATTGGCCATCCGTAACGACGAAGAATTGAACAAATTGCTGTCTGGCGTTACCATTGCCCAAGGTGGTGTATTGCCAAACATCCAAGCTGTTCTCTTGCCCAAGAAGACCGAAAAGAAAGCCTAAATTATTTCGAAAGGTATTATGGAATGAAAAAGAAGAAGAATACAGACCATCGTATGATTCCATAGAAAAATCAACCAATCCGTCCTTTTCAGGACGACAAAAAATATTTGAAAAGAGAAAGAAAATTGCGTCAAGCTACATTTGTATGAAAAAAATAAAAATTCTCAATAATTTTGTATTAGCCGTTGGCAGAATAACTGTTTTTCAAGTTCAAGTTCAAGTTTATTTTTTTCATCTGCTCTCTACACATAGTTATTTAATAACTTATTAACTAACAATATTTCTTAAGTCTATAGATTAAAAATACTTAGCATAAAGTCTTATTTTTCTAAGTTTATCTAAATAATACGATAAGGGGGGGTCACACATTTAATGTTACCTAAAATTAATTCAAAAAATTCTATAATACTTTAATGTAAATAAATTAACATTAATGAATTCCCTTAAAAAAAGATGAATAAAAAAAGGGACCCTAAATAACTGTTTTTCGTTGTCAGTTGCATATTTGTGTTGTCGTTGTTGTTGTCTCTTATGATTTCAGGAATAGAGCGAGCGCGAGAGAGGAGAGATCGTGGCGTCACCAAATGAGTATGTATACTATGAGGTAGAAGAAGAAGCATGTGGCAGTTGGTGGTGGCTGGCTGGCTGGGTAGTAATTTTATGTGAAAAAATCGTACCCCGGCGCATTCTTGGGGAAGGCATAAAGTAGACGATTTGCAAGGGAATTTTGGCGGCAAAGTAGTGTTTTGGTGGAAATAAATCGACGCATACATGAAAATAAAAGCGCATTGTGGTGCTATGAAAAATTTGGAACCAAAAAAATAGAATAAAAGTAACATAGTAAAATGAAAATTAACGAAAATAATTACAAAGAAAAATAAAATAACGTAAATTAATAATTAAATTAAATTAAAATAAGAAAATTTTAGAAAATTAAGGCAAAATTAATGAAAATTTAAGCAAATTTTAATGAAAATATTTGAAAATAAATTAAAGAAATTTCGAATAATAAATAGATTTTATGAAAATAAAAGATACTTTAAATGAAATCAAAATTTTTTAAATTAATGAAAAGGAAATAAATTAAATAATTTTAAATAAAAGGAAAAGTGATTTTTAAAAAATAATCTAATGAAAAATTAAATTAATTGAAAATTAAATAAGAAAATTTAACATAAATAAAATAAAATAAAATTAATTTAATGAAGAATTTTTAAATAAAATTCAGTGATTTTAATTAAAAAAAAAAAATAATGATTTTAATTTTCGATACAATTTTAAAGGAAATTATAAGTGAATAATTTAGAAATTTTTAATGAAATTTTTGAAAATAATATGAATCAACGATCTATTTATTAAATATTTTTAACAATTTAAAATAAAATTTTGAGAAAATATGCAACAATGTTTAAAAAAAGTCAAAATGAAATTACTTTGCTACCACAGCATGGTTGTTCTTTAGTAATATTGACTAAACAGCACCAATACATACATAAAGCGACGCTATGTTATACTCATATAATACGAAAAGGAAGAAGAAGAAGAACTAAATGTGTTTAGCGATGTGAGTTGCCGACGGCATGTTTGTGATCGGGAATAAAATACGAGACATCGGTAAAAGAAGGTTTTCGGTGAAAATATTCTGGAGAAAATTGAAACGAGTAAGTATTTATATTTTTTCTTTATTTGATTTTTAGACATTTTTCACGAATTGTGAGAAAAAAAATACGAGAAAGCTGAAAAAGAAAATTATTAGAAATTTTGACATAAAATTCTTATATTTCCTAAGGTAAGTGTTTATTTTTTATTTATTTTAATTTAAAAAATAGTTTTCAACAAGAAAGTATCTCTTTTTTGATATATTTTGTGGTCCTGAAAAGGACCGATTGTTTTGTTGTAAAAAAAGATTTCTCCAAATTGCGTCAAGAATTTGTTTAACCGCCGAAACCGTACAAGGTACGGCCTTGTCTCTTCAAAGCATATACGACATCCATAGCGGTGACGGTTTTACGCTTAGCATGTTCGGTGTAGGTGACAGCATCACGAATAACGTTTTCCAAAAACACCTTCAGAACACCACGAGTTTCTTCGTAAATCAGGCCAGAGATACGTTTTACACCGCCACGACGAGCCAAACGTCTAATAGCTGGCTTGGTAATACCTTGGATGTTATCACGGAGCACTTTCCTGTGACGTTTAGCGCCACCTTTTCCCAAGCCTTTACCACCTTTACCACGACCAGTCATTTTTTCACTTTAGTTTATTTCACTTATCACTTCACGAACAGTTTGAGCACTAATGTTTTTTTCCGGCGATTCCGCTCGTATTTATACAAAATTTGAGGCTCTCTCCAACCATTTAACGCACAAGTAAAGTATGTACAGTTATATGTGTGTGTGTACATTTGCCGTTAGTATTGTATGTTCTCTCTTGTGTGTGCGTGTACATTTGGTATACGGATAGGTAAGAATTCACTAACATATCAACCCCGAAAGTTGATGCTAACAGCACAATTTTCTATAAATACTCGTTTTCGTGGCGATGGCAACGGGACGATTCAGTGTCGAACATTCAAAGTGGTATCATCAAGTGACAAGAAGTGAAAATAAAATATTAAAGTGGAAAAGTGAAGTGATTTTGAAAAGATTATTATTGAATTCTTATTGAATTCCTACCAGTGAACAATAAGACTCATTGTGTAAAAAGTTAAGCTTTATTTTAATTAGGGCAAGGCTATTAGCCGAAGACCCACAAAATAAGACATTTCTAAAATGGAAAACAGTGATTTTTTCTCAGATCACAGTAGTATAACTACTGAAGATAAACTGAAAGCTTGTGAAAAAGATAAAAAACTTAGAAAAAGAAAAAAAGAAAAGCACAGTAGCGAAAGTGACACTGAAATAGAAATTACAAAACTTAAAAGCATAATAAATGAACTTGCTAAAGACCGTGAACTATTTAAAGCTCGTGTCATTGAGCTTGAAAATGAAATAAAAATAATGAAAGAAAATTCATCTAAAGTGAGTGAGAATAATGAAATAAAAAATAATGATTGGGCTGCCGAAGCAAGCAGGGGCTTCGGTACGGCGTCTGCCAATAAACCAAAGGCTAAAACCAAAAGGAATATACGAGTAAGAATCGTGAACAATGAAGAAGAAATGCCAGAAACAATGACGGTGGATGATTTCAACAACAACAACAACAACAACAACAGCAACAACAACACAGCGGTTATTGAAGAGGGTAGCTGCAACAATGATATACCAACAACAACTCAAACAAACACAACTACACAAAAGCAAGGTAAGGTCAGCCCTCCTCCTGTTTTTAAAATATACAATGTCAATGTCAAAGAAATTACTAATAAAATTAATAGATTATTAGGGCATAATCTTTTTACTATTAAAATTGTGAATAAAAATATGATCACAATTAAACTAACTAAAAGTGAGGACCACCCTAAAGTTAAAAACCTACTAATAGAACAGGGTTATAGTTTTTATACATATTCCCTTAAGGAAGATAAACCAATAACGTTGGTTATTAAAAAACTATCAGGAAATTATGATGAAAATGACATCAAGGAATATTATAATCTTTCTGAAATGAAAGTTAATATTATTAATGTTAGAAAACTAAGTCTAAATAGTTTTGTAATACAACTGTCGAGAGACAGTGACATAAAAGCCTTTAAAAGGCAAAAATACATTTTTCAATGCGGAGTTAGCATAGAAAATTATAAAAGTGACAATAGCATCATTTGTAAGAGGTGCCAACGAATAGGGCATATTTCAAAAAATTGTAACATGATTTACAGATGCGTTAAATGCGATAAAACCCACGAACCAAATAACTGTTCGATTCCTCCCAAGGAGGAAAACAATAAAGAAACAATTGTTAAAGACCCCATTACGGGCCAAATTAAGAAACAAATAGGACAACCTGTATATTGCATTAATTGTAAACAATACGGTCATGTAGCAAGTTATAGAAAATGCCCAACAAGGGAAAAAATAGTCCAAAGAATGAAAGATAAAGGTAAAATTGGTGCAAAATTAATCTTAGAAAATAAGGCTCCACCACATAATCCAAATTTATCCTACTCGAACGTAACTAAAAGCAGCCAAATAACGGCTACAAAACTACCCCAAAAAATGACACATGGCGATGCCCATGCTTTTGACATCTTTAATAATGACTGTATAAAATACATCGGAAAAGACATGTTTACAATTTTTAAAAAAATTGATGAATATGCTAAAATTAGAAACAACCTGAAAACTGACGAAGAAAAATCTCAAGCTATTTTTGGATTATTATTAAATTTACGTCTCAATGACTAAGTTAAAAATAATTTTTATAAACGTAAATTCTATTGTGTCTAGACACAAAAGGCATTATTTGAATATTTTTTTTGAATGAACATAACCCAGATATTCTTCTGTTAGCTGAGCATAAACTCACAAACAGACACACGTTTCAATTAAAAAATTACACAATTTTTCGTCAAGATAGGGAAAGTGGTCGCGGAAGAGGAGGAGGAACTGCAATTTTAATTAAAAACTGGATTAAGGCAGAACGCATTCAGGCAAATTTAGGAGAATTGGAGGGAACGATAATTGAAGTTAAAGGTCGTCCTACTAACTTAATAATAATGTCTCTCTATAGAAAACCTTTAGGCAATATTGAAGAATGTGACCTCGTTAACATAGGGAATATTATTGGAAATAAAGAAGCTATAATCGGGGCAGACTTAAATGCCAAACACCCACTATGGGGAGGTAGGGAAGTAAATGTTAGTGGGAGGGTTCTTGCCGATTGGCTAAACACAACCCCTAACTTATTAATCAGACCTTCAAATAACCCAACAAGGAGTCAATTTAACTATCATTCTTATATTGACATATTTATTACCTCCACAAATATGGCGATTTCGGCACCTGATCCAATGAAATGTGTAGAAACTTTGGATTATAATTCTGATCATAAAGCAATTTTGATCAATATAAAAACAATTACTATTGAAAAAAGAACGGATGAAGAGTTCTTTGATTTTAAATCATTTAACAGAAATTTATTTAACAACACTATAGATGACCAAAAGAGCAGACTCAGTCTCCCAGTCAATAGAAATGCAACAATTGATGAAATTGATGCAGAAGTTGAAACCTTAACAAATATTCTAGTTACAGCAATGAACGAAAGTATGGTAAAATATAGACCAAAATATGGAATGATGGTACAGCTTCCACAGGATATTATGTTATTGATAAAACAAAAGAAAAATCTGAGGAGAAGAAGGTATAGAATTCTGGATAGAAATGAATATATTACTCTAACATCTATTATACAAAGACTGGATAAAATAATCCAAGAAAAAATCAAAATATTTGAGGAAAATTATTATGAAAGTAGACTAAACAGCATAACAAAAAATGGCGACATGTATAAAAAAGTTAAAAAATTCAGCTCGACTCAAAGAACCAAAATTTCCCAATTACTAAACGAACAAAATGAAATAATTCATGATAGTAAAGAAAAAGCAAATCTAATAGCAGAGCAGTACTCCAAGATTCAGAGTAACTTTAATGACTCATTCCCTCCTCATATGGAGAATGAGTCTATGGTTACATTTGGAAATGGGGTTACTGCTGATGGAAACGGCGCTGAGAATGGGAATCTAAAACTTTTTAAGATTGATGATATAGGGATCGCTATAAACAGATTAAAAAAGAAAAAGAGCAGCGGGGTTGACGGAATTCCGAATTTTATAATTCAAAAAATCGACAGTAGATTATGGAAAGAACTTGCCATATTATTTAATCAATGTCTTAATTTAGGGTATTTCCCAAATAAGTGGAAACACGCAATGGTAATACCTATTTTAAAGCCGGGAAAAGACCCAACTTCCCCTTGTAGTTATAGGTCAATATCTCTATTGTCAAATTTGGGCAAACTATTTGAAATTCTCATTTTGGAAAGGATTAATTTACACATTGATGAAAATAATTTGCTTAAAGATTTCCAATTTGGATTTCGTAAGAGATTGTCAACTTCACATGCTCTTCTAGCATTTTCAAATCAGATATCTAGCGGTTTCAATAAGAGAAGTGCCACAATTGCAGTAAGCCTCGATTTTGAACAAGCTTTTGACACTGTGTGGCAAAAAGGCATTATAAGTAAAATGGAAGCTAATTATAATTTCCACAGGTCTTTAGTAAGGCTCACTAGTAATTATTTAAATGGTAGAACATTTACTGTAAATGTTGAAAAATCCCACTCCTCCACATATAATATAAAAGCCGGCGTTCCCCAAGGATCGGTACTTGGTCCGGTTTTATATAATTTATACCTGGCAGATTTACCCCAGCCTGAAAATGAATTGCTAGTTCTGACCTTTGCAGACGATATTCTGATAGCGGCCACTCACCCAAGAGCGAAAATTGCACAGCAAAAACTTAATGATTATCTGGTAATATTAAATGATTATTTTAAAAAATGGAAATTAAGACTTAATATAAGTAAGTGTAAGTCTATTATAATTAAAGGAAAGAAAACAAGGCTTTATAAAAATTGTAGAAAATTTTCACCTAAAATAAAAATAGATAACAATATAATTGAAAACGTGTCTGAAATCAAATATCTGGGAGTGTTCTTTGAAGAAAACTACTCATTTAATAAGCACGTTGAGTACATACTTCAAAAAGTAAAAGTAGCTTTTCAAAAATTGCATTATGTTCTAAGTTCAAAAAGAGGGCTTAGCAGGGACATAAAAATGTGTATCTATAAACAGCTATTAAGACCAATCATATCCTATGCATTCCCAATTTGGTTCAGCATATCTTCTAGTCAGATGGAAAAAATTAGGGTTTTTGAACGAAAAATGTTGGCATACTGCCTAAATATGAGGGCAGAAAGAACTGATGATGGAAGATTCCGATCACCATCATTAAATAATCTATATAACACCAGCAAGCTGGATAGAATTGATAAATTCATGACCAAGATAGGACTTAAATTCATAAATAGTTGCAATAATTGCAATAACTCAATCATTCTAAATGGAGTAATAAGCGAAGAATGTTTCATAAGATATTTACAAAATGATGGCTATTTGTCACCTATGTGTCTAACCTACTTAGAAACTCACAATTTATTATTCGATAGCAATGAAAAAATAATCTTTTACAACAGAAGATATGGAACATACAATATTGAAAACCTTGTATATAGAACTGAACAATATTAATATTAAATTATAAAAATTTTGTAAAAATTTTGTATATATTGTAAATAGTAGTTTTTTTAAGTTTTATTTATTTTATTTTTTATTTATTTTAAGTATCTGAATTCAGTTTTGTTTTGTTTTGTTTGTTTTGTTTTGTTTTGTATGTTTAAGTATTTTATTTTAGTTATAAGTACTCATTATAAATGATTAACAAGTTTTCTTCCCTTTCTTGTTAAAATTACAAATAATCCTATGACAAAGTCAAAGTTTAAAACACAAATGGGCTGACCTACCTCAAATTAATACTTATATATTATATTCCTAGAAAAAGTTTAAATACTGTTAGGAAAACTATTATTATAATTCTTAGAATTTTAAGTTCAATTTTGTAACTAAATTATTTGGGAAAATAAATATGCAATATGCGATGGCAACGATTCAGTGTCGAACATTCAAAGTGGTATCATCAAGTGACAAGAAGTGAAAATAAAATATTAAAGTGGAAAAGTGAAGTGATTTTGAAAAGATTATTATTGAATTCTTATTGAATTCCTACCAGTGAACAATAAGACTCATTGTGTAAAAAGTTAAGCTTTATTTTAATTAGGGCAAGGCTATTAGCCGAAGACCCACAAAATAAGACATTTCTAAAATGGAAAACAGTGATTTTTTCTCAGATCACAGTAGTATAACTACTGAAGATAAACTGAAAGCTTGTGAAAAAGATAAAAAACTTAGAAAAAGAAAAAAAGAAAAGCACAGTAGCGAAAGTGACACTGAAATAGAAATTACAAAACTTAAAAGCATAATAAATGAACTTGCTAAAGACCGTGAACTATTTAAAGCTCGTGTCATTGAGCTTGAAAATGAAATAAAAATAATGAAAGAAAATTCATCTAAAGTGAGTGAGAATAATGAAATAAAAATAATGATTGGGCTGCCGAAGCAAGCAGGGGCTTCGGTACGGCGTCTGCCAATAAACCAAAGGCTAAAACCAAAAGGAATATACGAGTAAGAATCGTGAACAATGAAGAAGAAATGCCAGAAACAATGACGGTGGATGATTTCAACAACAACAACAACAACAACAACAACAACAGCAACAACAACACAGCGGTTATTGAAGAGGGTAGCTGCAACAATGATATACCAACAACAACTCAAACAAACACAACTACACAAAAGCAAGGTAAGGTCAGCCCTCCTCCTGTTTTTAAAATATACAATGTCAATGTCAAAGAAATTACTAATAAAATTAATAGATTATTAGGGCATAATCTTTTTACTATTAAAATTGTGAATAAAAATATGATCACAATTAAACTAACTAAAAGTGAGGACCACCCTAAAGTTAAAAACCTACTAATAGAACAGGGTTATAGTTTTTATACATATTCCCTTAAGGAAGATAAACCAATAACGTTGGTTATTAAAAAACTATCAGGAAATTATGATGAAAATGACATCAAGGAATATTATAATCTTTCTGAAATGAAAGTTAATATTATTAATGTTAGAAAACTAAGTCTAAATAGTTTTGTAATACAACTGTCGAGAGACAGTGACATAAAAGCCTTTAAAAGGCAAAAATACATTTTTCAATGCGGAGTTAGCATAGAAAATTATAAAAGTGACAATAGCATCATTTGTAAGAGGTGCCAACGAATAGGGCATATTTCAAAAAATTGTAACATGATTTACAGATGCGTTAAATGCGATAAAACCCACGAACCAAATAACTGTTCGATTCCTCCCAAGGAGGAAAACAATAAAGAAACAATTGTTAAAGACCCCATTACGGGCCAAATTAAGAAACAAATAGGACAACCTGTATATTGCATTAATTGCAAACAATACGGTCATGTAGCAAGTTATAGAAAATGCCCAACAAGGGAAAAAATAGTCCAAAGAATGAAAGATAAAGGTAAAATTGGTGCAAAATTAATCTTAGAAAATAAGGCTCCACCACATAATCCAAATTTATCCTACTCGAACGTAACTAAAAGCAGCCAAATAACGGCTACAAAACTACCCCAAAAAATGACACATGGCGATGCCCATGCTTTTGACATCTTTAATAATGACTGTATAAAATACATCGGAAAAGACATGTTTACAATTTTTAAAAAAATTGATGAATATGCTAAAATTAGAAACAACCTGAAAACTGACGAAGAAAAATCTCAAGCTATTTTTGGATTATTATTAAATTTACGTCTCAATGACTAAGTTAAAAATAATTTTTATAAACGTAAATTCTATTGTGTCTAGACACAAAAGGCATTATTTGAATATTTTTTTGAATGAACATAACCCAGATATTCTTCTGTTAGCTGAGCATAAACTCACAAACAGACACACGTTTCAATTAAAAAATTACACAATTTTTCGTCAAGATAGGGAAAGTGGTCGCGGAAGAGGAGGAGGAACTGCAATTTTAATTAAAAACTGGATTAAGGCAGAACGCATTCAGGCAAATTTAGGAGAATTGGAGGGAACGATAATTGAAGTTAAAGGTCGTCCTACTAACTTAATAATAATGTCTCTCTATAGAAAACCTTTAGGCAATATTGAAGAATGTGACCTCGTTAACATAGGGAATATTATTGGAAATAAAGAAGCTATAATCGGGGCAGACTTAAATGCCAAACACCCACTATGGGGAGGTAGGGAAGTAAATGTTAGTGGGAGGGTTCTTGCCGATTGGCTAAACACAACCCCTAACTTATTAATCAGACCTTCAAATAACCCAACAAGGAGTCAATTTAACTATCATTCTTATATTGACATATTTATTACCTCCACAAATATGGCGATTTCGGCACCTGATCCAATGAAATGTGTAGAAACTTTGGATTATAATTCTGATCATAAAGCAATTTTGATCAATATAAAAACAATTACTATTGAAAAAAGAACGGATGAAGAGTTCTTTGATTTTAAATCATTTAACAGAAATTTATTTAACAACACTATAGATGACCAAAAGAGCAGACTCAGTCTCCCAGTCAATAGAAATGCAACAATTGATGAAATTGATGCAGAAGTTGAAACCTTAACAAATATTCTAGTTACAGCAATGAACGAAAGTATGGTAAAATATAGACCAAAATATGGAATGATGGTACAGCTTCCACAGGATATTATGTTATTGATAAAACAAAAGAAAAATCTGAGGAGAAGAAGGTATAGAATTCTGGATAGAAATGAATATATTACTCTAACATCTATTATACAAAGACTGGATAAAATAATCCAAGAAAAAATCAAAATATTTGAGGAAAATTATTATGAAAGTAGACTAAACAGCATAACAAAAAATGGCGACATGTATAAAAAAGTTAAAAAATTCAGCTCGACTCAAAGAACCAAAATTTCCCAATTACTAAACGAACAAAATGAAATAATTCATGATAGTAAAGAAAAAGCAAATCTAATAGCAGAGCAGTACTCCAAGATTCAGAGTAACTTTAATGACTCATTCCCTCCTCATATGGAGAATGAGTCTATGGTTACATTTGGAAATGGGGTTACTGCTGATGGAAACGGCGCTGAGAATGGGAATCTAAAACTTTTTAAGATTGATGATATAGGGATCGCTATAAACAGATTAAAAAAGAAAAAGAGCAGCGGGGTTGACGGAATTCCGAATTTTATAATTCAAAAAATCGACAGTAGATTATGGAAAGAACTTGCCATATTATTTAATCAATGTCTTAATTTAGGGTATTTCCCAAATAAGTGGAAACACGCAATGGTAATACCTATTTTAAAGCCGGGAAAAGACCCAACTTCCCCTTGTAGTTATAGGTCAATATCTCTATTGTCAAATTTGGGCAAACTATTTGAAATTCTCATTTTGGAAAGGATTAATTTACACATTGATGAAAATAATTTGCTTAAAGATTTCCAATTTGGATTTCGTAAGAGATTGTCAACTTCACATGCTCTTCTAGCATTTTCAAATCAGATATCTAGCGGTTTCAATAAGAGAAGTGCCACAATTGCAGTAAGCCTCGATTTTGAACAAGCTTTTGACACTGTGTGGCAAAAAGGCATTATAAGTAAAATGGAAGCTAATTATAATTTCCACAGGTCTTTAGTAAGGCTCACTAGTAATTATTTAAATGGTAGAACATTTACTGTAAATGTTGAAAAATCCCACTCCTCCACATATAATATAAAAGCCGGCGTTCCCCAAGGATCGGTACTTGGTCCGGTTTTATATAATTTATACCTGGCAGATTTACCCCAGCCTGAAAATGAATTGCTAGTTCTGACCTTTGCAGACGATATTCTGATAGCGGCCACTCACCCAAGAGCGAAAATTGCACAGCAAAAACTTAATGATTATCTGGTAATATTAAATGATTATTTTAAAAAATGGAAATTAAGACTTAATATAAGTAAGTGTAAGTCTATTATAATTAAAGGAAAGAAAACAAGGCTTTATAAAAATTGTAGAAAATTTTCACCTAAAATAAAAATAGATAACAATATAATTGAAAACGTGTCTGAAATCAAATATCTGGGAGTGTTCTTTGAAGAAAACTACTCATTTAATAAGCACGTTGAGTACATACTTCAAAAAGTAAAAGTAGCTTTTCAAAAATTGCATTATGTTCTAAGTTCAAAAAGAGGGCTTAGCAGGGACATAAAAATGTGTATCTATAAACAGCTATTAAGACCAATCATATCCTATGCATTCCCAATTTGGTTCAGCATATCTTCTAGTCAGATGGAAAAAATTAGGGTTTTTGAACGAAAAATGTTGGCATACTGCCTAAATATGAGGGCAGAAAGAACTGATGATGGAAGATTCCGATCACCATCATTAAATAATCTATATAACACCAGCAAGCTGGATAGAATTGATAAATTCATGACCAAGATAGGACTTAAATTCATAAATAGTTGCAATAATTGCAATAACTCAATCATTCTAAATGGAGTAATAAGCGAAGAATGTTTCATAAGATATTTACAAAATGATGGCTATTTGTCACCTATGTGTCTAACCTACTTAGAAACTCACAATTTATTATTCGATAGCAATGAAAAAATAATCTTTTACAACAGAAGATATGGAACATACAATATTGAAAACCTTGTATATAGAACTGAACAATATTAATATTAAATTATAAAAATTTTGTAAAAATTTTGTATATATTGTAAATAGTAGTTTTTTTAAGTTTTATTTATTTTATTTTTTATTTATTTTAAGTATCTGAATTCAGTTTTGTTTTGTTTTGTTTGTTTTGTTTTTGTTTTGTATGTTTAAGTATTTTATTTTAGTTATAAGTACTCATTATAAATGATTAACAAGTTTTCTTCCCTTTCTTGTTAAAATTACAAATAATCCTATGACAAAGTCAAAGTTTAAAACACAAATGGGCTGACCTACCTCAAATTAATACTTATATATTATATTCCTAGAAAAAGTTTAAATACTGTTAGGAAAACTATTATTATAATTCTTAGAATTTTAAGTTCAATTTTGTAACTAAATTATTTGGGAAAATAAATATGCAATATGCGATGGCAACGTTATTACAGTGTCTACCGTGTTTGTGTGCATATCTCTAGTGAAGTGAAAAAAATTCAAGTGAAAAATGGCTCGTACTAAGCAAACTGCCCGTAAATCGACCGGTGGAAAGGCTCCCCGTAAACAACTAGCTACCAAAGCTGCCCGTAAGAGTGCCCCAGCCACCGGCGGTGTTAAGAAGCCTCATCGTTTCCGTCCTGGTACAGTTGCTTTGCGTGAAATCCGTCGTTACCAGAAGAGTACTGAATTGTTGATCCGCAAATTGCCCTTCCAACGTTTGGTTCGTGAAATCGCTCAAGATTTCAAAACTGACTTGCGTTTCCAGAGCTCTGCTGTTATGGCCTTGCAAGAAGCCAGTGAAGCCTACTTGGTTGGTCTTTTCGAAGATACTAACTTGTGCGCCATCCATGCTAAGCGTGTCACCATCATGCCTAAGGATATCCAATTGGCCAGACGTATTCGTGGAGAACGTGCTTAAATTCTTGACGTTTTAAAAGCAACAATTTTACAACAAAACAATCGGTCCTTTTCAGGACCACAAATATTTTACAAAAAAGAGATATTTTTACTCAATCTACAATTTTTAGTATTTTTTTGAAATAAATAAAAATAATTTAGGGCTATGATTATTTTTCAACAATTAACATTTTTTATAATAAAGATATATTTTTTGATGTTGTTTTTTTTTTTTCGTTGATGATTTTTCGACACTTTATTTTTTTATTTAATTTTTTTATTTTATTTTGATCGAATATTTTATTTTTTGAATTTTATTTGAATTTTTTGAATTATCCATTTTGATATTTTCCTTTAATTTGCAAAATTATTATCATTTTTGTACTCCCTCTTCGAAAAAAAATGCAATGACTCATAAAAACAACCACCACATACATTTTGCTAACGGGATTTTTTTTGTCCATTTTGTTTTTTTCCTTTTCCCGTTAAACAAAAAATTGCTCTCTTTATGATTTTTGGCGCGACATTTGTCTATTTCTCTCATTTTATTCCCCTTCGATCATTTTTTTCTGTTGTGGACTATTCAATTTAACGGGAAAAATTCTCTGCCTTCAATTTCTACGAATTATTTCATGTGAATTTTAAAAATTTCCAGCTAAAATGTTGCCCTCCTATTTAATTTTTTTCAGGAATGATGTATGAAATATGTTTTTTTCATTTTCAGCAAAATTTTGAATTGTTTTATACGCATTTTAAGACATTTAAATATGAATTTTCTCCATATGGAATTACAAAATTATTTATGCCCGATGTATTTAGAGAAATTGGTAATAATTTATTATTTTCAAAAATTGAAGAAGAAAATAATTGATTTGTTCAGAATTTTGATGTAAAATATAATTAAAAGTATTATAAAAAGGAATTCCAATAATATCTACCTTTGAAGTTGATCGAAAATCATTTTTGTAAAACGCAATTAATTTCATGACATTTCTAAGTGTTCTAGTTGATATTTGCCTGTAAAGAGGAATTTCTTTTTGGGAATATTTTTTTATAAAATTAACAAAAAATTGACAAAATAACGTAGAAAATGGCTTTTAATACTATTTTTTATAAATTATAGAACAAATTATGTTAAAATTCACAAAAAATATTGCAAAATGAAAATACATAACCGTTTGTCAGTGAATGCCTGTACATTGGTAGTATGAAGTATTCTGGGGATTTTGTAACTTTTCCCCGTAAATTATGACTTTTTGTGAATAATGTTATATTTTGATGTAAATATACAAATTCTGAAATGTTTTTTAAGAAATTTTTATAAAACTTATTAAGATTTGAGCTTTCAAATTTATTTCAAGAAAAACTTTTCTTCATTGAAATTATGCCAACAAGAGGATTTCTGCTGTCATAGACCACATAATAATTTCAATTTTTTCACATAGTAAAATATGAAATTGCATCAATATTTTTCTTTGATCCTAAAGTAAACATATCAGGCTACATTTTCAAAAAGAATTTTCAATTAAATTTTCGTAAAAAATTTGATTTTTTTAAATTTTAGTTGGAAATTTGTGATTACATTTTTATAATCTGCCAAGTTAAACGTTTATAATTCACAAACGGCAAGTGATAATTACACCAAACTTTCTTTAAAACATAGCCTGAAATCTATACTTTAAAGGTATAAAACATTTTTAGTGAAAATTATCAAAGCTTCTTCAGGAAAATTTAATTTCTCCGAAAACTTTTGTAAAAAATTAAACACGCTTCCACACAATCTTTCGAAAAATTTACCAATTGACTACTATGCACATCTCATCTTTTCGATGTACCTACACTTTAGCTCGCCGCTAACAAAAATAATAGTACACATAAATTTGTGAGTGTATTTGTGTTAACAGTGAAATATAAACCAAACAGTGAATAACCATGTCTGACGCCGCCGTTGTTGAAGCCACCGCCTCCCCAGTTGCCGCTGTTGAGAAAAAGGCACCAAAAAAAGCCGCTGCCAAAGCAAAGAAGCCATCAGCTGCCCCTACCCACCCTCCAACCCAGCAAATGGTTGATGCCGCCATCAAGACCCTGAAGGAACGTGGAGGTTCATCATTGCCCGCCATCAAGAAATACTTGGCCAGCACCTACAAAGTAGATGCCCAAAAATTGGCCCCCTTCATCAAGAAGTACTTGAAAGGTGCCGTTGCCAGTGGAAAATTGATCCAAACTAAAGGTAAGGGTGCTTCTGGTTCATTCAAATTGTCTGCTTCGGCCTCTAAGGAACCCAAAGCTAAGACTGCTGAAAAGAAGAAGAAGGCCCCAGCCGCTGGTGACAAAAAGAAGAAGGCTGCCGCCCCTAAAAAGGCCGCTGGTGAGAAGAAGGCAGCTGCCAAAAAACCCTCTGCCGCCAAGAAGACCGCTGAAAAGAAGAAGGCCGACAAAACAAAGGCAAAGGCTGCCAAGAAAACCGGTACAGTTAAAGCTAAACCAGCAAAGACCGCCGCCAAAGCATCTGCCACTAAACCAAAGGCACCCAAGGCAAAAACTGCAGCTGCTAAGCCCAAAAAGGCCGCAGCAGCAAAGAAGCCAGCTGCTAAGAAAACCGCCGCCAAGAAGTAATTTTTCCCAGAAAGATTACTTTTTCCACAATATTTTCGATATTCGAAAACATACTATCTAACAGCCCTTTTCAGGGCTACAAATTAAATTAAAAAAGAGAAAAATATTTTCAACAGTTATCGTATATATTTTTGTTACCTAAATAAATAAGTAAATTTGTACACGTGTTTGATTTTGGGAAAAAAAATTACTTTCGCTAATTACTGTTCTTATTAGGTAATTTTATTGAGCCAATATAATCGAGGACGCCACTGGATTATTTTTTAACCCAGGTCATAAAAGATAATAAAATATTTAAATTTTTTCCTAATTACCCACAGGTCATAATTCTCGAAAATCCCCATAATTTGGTCAATTTTATAATTTCTACTTAATTTTGAAAATTTTGTCATTTTCATATTCTCTCAAATTTCACAAATTTCACCCAGAAATGACATTTTGGCAAAATATTTACATTTTCCATCAATATATTTTTTCCTTTGAAAATTTCTGCCTCAGCCTTATATTTCGTTGCTTTGCCGTTGTGCTGTAACAAAATGCTCACACATACATGATGCCCATTCGATGTTGATCAACGACGGCAAGGCAAATCACCACTAACACACGCACACATACACGACGACGATGGCTGTTATAGCATATCGCACAAGCAAGCAAGCAAAGGTTACACATAGGCACATATGCGAGTTAGCTAAATGCATGGAAAAATCATTGTATAGAGAAAAATATATTTCTTATGGAATTTTATTCGTTTATTACTAAATAATGATAAATTGTAGCTTCAACAAAAATATGATCTCTTTTGAAATGTTTTTTGTGGCCCTGAAAAGGGCCTTTTAAGGTAGTATTTCGACGCATGAAAATGAAAAATATCAAGACATTTACTTGGAGCTGGTGTATTTAGTAACAGCCTTGGTACCTTCACTGACGGCGTGCTTAGCCAATTCACCGGGCAACAATAGACGGACGGCGGTCTGGATTTCCCGACTGGTGATGGTCGAGCGCTTGTTGTAGTGGGCCAAACGAGAGGCTTCGGCGGCAATACGTTCGAAGATATCGTTGACGAAACTGTTCATGATGCTCATGGCCTTGGAGGAGATACCGGTGTCGGGATGGACTTGCTTCAACACTTTGTAAATGTAGATAGCGTAACTCTCCTTACGCTTGGTACGTCTCTTCGACTTATCGCCCTTGGTAATGTTCTTTTGGGCTTTGCCGGCCTTCTTTGCTGCTTTACCACTGGTTTTAGGAGGCATTTTCACTTATTATTTTTTCTTTGAATCACACAAACACTTTTAACACTGTTCACAAATGATGAACCAAAACGGCCAGCTATACAGAATTTGTAGATTGTAGTCGACAAGAATTTCAGGTAGTCACAGCTAGTAGGCACACAGAAGGCAAACCACCCCATTATTGAAGAAATGTGTGTGTGAGAAAAGTATAAATAGCACGTTTCGATCCGAAAATTTTTATCATTTGTGTTTTTCAGTGCTTAAGTGAAGTGTTCAAAACTAAAATAAAGTGAAAAAGTGAAACCTGGTAAAAACCACAAAAATAGCAAAAGAGATAAAATTGAATATTGTTTCACAACGAAATACAAACATCGTTGCTGCTATTGTGGTTACACCATTAATTTTGGCTGTGTCGGCGGTTAAGTTATTTACCGTCGGCAAATAGAAGATGGAAGAAGACGACGAAGGAAGTGAAGTGCTACGTGTCGATCAAATTATATTGGCACGTAGCAAAGATGCTGATGTTTCTGCCGACGGGAAAAAGGAGGCAGCAACTGAAAAGCGTAAGAAGAGGAAGCAGAAGTATGATGATGAGTCATCATATGAAATAATGAAGCTTGACGCCCGTTTAAGTGAAATCCAAAAAAAATTGGAACAAAGCGAACAACACAACATTCTTCTAATGGAAGAAATCACTCGTCTCAAACATCTCCAAGACGAATCAGCCCGCCTTCTAACCGAAGCAGCAAAAAAAGAAAATAGCTACAAAAGAGTCATAATTGACTTGCAAAAACAACAAAATACACCATCGATTGTCATAGATGAAGACGACATGGAAATAGATACTGCGGGCAACATGCCAAAACCGCAGAAACAACTGGCAGGCAAGAATCCACAGCTGCCTAGGATAGAACAGGCAGGCAAGAAGCCACAGCTGCCTACAACAGAACCGAGAAAATATTCTTCAACTGCAAGCAACAGAAAAGAAGAACAAGCAACAACAACAACAACAAATCCTGCAATAACAACAAATGGCAGCAACAATCAGTCACCAGTAGCAGCAGCCGCAGCAGCAGCAGTAACATCAACCCCCATTGCCGCAGCAGCAACCACCAAAGGGAAGGGTAAGAGCCTACCAGCCATAACAGTTTATGAAGTTGGGTATAGAGAACTTACTGGAATAATAGACAGGAATATAGGCAAAGAAACCTATAGCATTAAAGTTGTTCGTAGCTCAATTATGTCCGTTAGGATTATTGGTTTAGAAAATTTCCAAAAAATCACTTCACTACTTAAAGAAAGAGGATATAAATATCACACACACACACCAAAACAATTATTGCCCTACTCAGTTATTATCGATAGGTTGCCTAAAGAAGTTTGTAAGGAAGAAATTATAGAATTTTTGGAAAACTTAAATTTCAATATAAAAGTAGTAGATTTAATTAATATTACAGAAACTAAATGGATTTTAAAATTAGACAGATCAAGTGATATAAATAGACTTTATAAAACCAAAAAAATTTTAAGATGCAATATCTCTTTTAGCAGGGCTACTGGTAGGGATGTTGTTAGATGTTTTAACTGTCAAAGAATTGGGCATGTCAAAGCCAATTGTGGCATGCCCTATCGTTGTGACATGTGTTGCGAAAACCACGAACGTGGTAAATGTCTGGTTAAAAATGCCTCAAATGTTTTAACAGCAGATACTGACGTACCAAGACCTTCATTAAAGTGCATTAACTGCAATCAAATAGGCCATGGAGCTAACTCCCGTGATTGCCCTACAAAAAATGCCATCCTCCTAAAAAAGAAAGAAAGGAGAGAAGAAAAAATTGCAATTAATTCTGCAAAATCAAACAGAATCTCCACAGCTAAAAACATTTTAACATATGCTAATGTACTAGGTACCCCAGATAATATACCTACAAATAACTCACAAAAAACTATAAAAAATAACATTACCACCAAAGGACCTGCATCATTAGCCATCACAATGGCTGATGAATGTAGGACAACTTTTGGTAGAAACCTCACAGATCTTCTGAAAGATCTCGGACAATTTAAAGATAGGTATCAGGAAATACAAAAGGCAGAAGGTGATTCCACTGCCTTTCTAAAACTCCTGATGTATTTGCAAGGATACAAATGTTGAAGTGCATATTTCTCAATCCCAATTCTATAGTGTCTTTAGTTAAAAGACACTACATTAATTTATTTATTCAAACTCATAAGCCTGATGTTCTACTTCTAGCAGAACATAAATTGACAAACAGGCACAAATTTGGTATTGAGGGATATGCACTTTATAAACAGTGCAGAGTAGGCAGATCAGGTGGAGGTACAGCAATTCTAGTCAAAGAGGAATATAAAACTGAATTTTTGGAAATAGACACAGGTAATATTGAGTCTTGTGGTGTAAAACTTTTTAAAGCTGATGGGACATTCATTGTATTAATATCAATGTATTTGCCCCCTAAAGATGATTTTTACCCCAATAGTCTAGATGAAATTGCTAACCTGGGCGCAGCTAATGACGTCATAATTGGCTGTGACCTGAATGCAAAGCATCGTGACTGGGGTGGGAATATTGAAAATAGAAGAGGTCGAGAGCTTCAAACATACATAATAAATTGCCCAAATTTGGAGATATGCCCAACAGCTAATGCCACAAGACCCAATATTGTAGAAGACTCTTTTATCGATTTTTTTATAATATCACCAAGTGTTGTTTTAGAAGAACATGACCTTTTGAAAACCCATGATTTTGAGTCAGATCATAGGGCTGTTGAAATTAATATTTCCATGCAAAATATTTTAAGGAATATTGAAAAAACATATTATAATTTCAAAAATATTAAAATCAGGAAATTCAATAGACTCTTGGAAAATAAATTAGCAGGTCATGCTCTTCCTATAGACAGAAATGTTTCAGCCAGCGAAATTAATAATTGTGTCAATGCATTAAATACGGCATTTAAAGATGCTATTGAACATTCGGTCCCTAAGCAAAAATGTCGGGATCAATTATTAGGTGAATTACCACCTCACATCCTAAGGTTCATTAAAGAACGTAAAAGATTAAGACAAATCTTAAGGAGATCAGGTGACCCTGACAGACACAATGTAATTAGAGCTGACATTAAAAATTTAGGCATAATAATAAAACAATTAGTCACTAACTTTGAACAGGACCGTTACAAAAATTATCTGGAGGGCATACATATGAATTCAAAAACATATGGCAAAATCAAAAGAGCAGTTGGTCTATCCAACAAAGAGCCAATAGGAACTTTAATAGATGCCAATGGATCAAAAATCACTGATGACAGTAGTAAGGCTGAGCTTCTAGCAGACCACTTAGAGAGAGTTCATAATTTAGGGGTTGATTCGGGAAACAGTCCTATTCACAGACTTGTAAATGAGGCTGTGGATGGGATTGTTTCGCGAATGCCTATAGTGAACTTCTCTGATGATCTTACAGCTGATGGCGCTGTAATTAATAGTAATTTCCTCTGGCGGGAAGGGGGATTTGTAAATCCAGAAAAGATGGCTATAGCAATCAAAAAAAGACCACCAAAAAAATCATGCGGTATTGACGGGATTCCCGATATTGCCCTCAAAAAAGTGGGTAATACAATTCTCACTTTCATAACCCTTTTGTGCAACCATTGCATAAATATAGGCTACTTTCCATCTAGTTGGAAACAGGCTCTAATAGTGCCAATTAAAAAGCCAAAAGCGGATGGAAAACAATGCGGCAATTATAGACCCATTTCACTCCTATCCCCATTTGGAAAAATATTAGAATATTTCATTTTAGAAAAAATAAAATCAACAATGGAGGACCGCAATATTCTCAGAGAATTTCAATTTGGGTTTAGGCCAAAATACTCAACCACACATGCTCTGGTGACATTTTCAAATTATGTCACCAGTGGGTATGAGAGGAAAATGGGTACTATGGCTGTTAGCCTTGATTTTGCAAAGGCATTTGACACCGTTTGGCAAAATGGAATAATTTATAAACTGCAATCTTTTGGTTTCAGTCATAATATATGCAGGCTCATTGCGAGTTTTCTTGAAAGCAGGACATTTAGGGTAAAAGTCGGTGATAATATGTCTGGGCAGCGACAGGTACAAGCGGGTGTACCGCAAGGTTCACTCCTTGGGCCGGTCCTGTACAACATATTCATAAGCGACATTCCTGGTCCACCTGACGACGGCCTGCTTTTAACTTACGCAGATGACATTCTGATTGCCTTACGTGGACGTTTTGGCCATACACTTGAAAGGAGACTCAATTTATACCTCGAAAAACTTAAAAAATATTTTGATCTATGGCAGCTCAATCTCAATGTCAACAAATGTACATCTATTGTGCTAAGTGGTAAGCCCAGGGCAACATATCCAACATTGGCTAGATTCACACCTACAATAAAAATACGTAACGAAATAATACCTGCCTCAAATGAAATGAAATATTTAGGCATTATGTTCAGCAGGAAATTTAATTTCATAAAACACATTGACTTTGTAATGGAAAAAGCGAAAAGACTATTTTTCGCATATCAAAAACTTTTTATAATGAGAGGAGGACTTACCCCTCAAATTAAACTGCTGATTTATAAACAAATAATCAGGCCAATTTTAACATACTCCTTCCCAGCATGGGCTGATATCTCATCGTCCCAAATGGAAAGGCTGCGCTCGTTTGAGAGACGTATTCTATCTCCAGCCGTAGGTCTTAGACCTTACATAAATGAAAATGGAGAAATTAGAAGACCCTCAAACAAAAGTATTTATAGGGCTGCAGATTTGTGCAGAATAGACGCATTCATGGTGAAAAATGCATTATCATTCTTTGATAGATGCCAAAACTTAGAAAATAGTATGGTAAATAATTTCCTACAAATAAATTTTGATATAAACGCACTTATCAGACAAAAACACATCCCTCCAGTTGCCCTTCTTAAACTCAATGAAGAAGGCCTATTATATAATGAGGATTCTCTTATTCATTATCACCGCAGGTTCGGTAGATATGACGCAGCCACTGACCCAGTATATAATACTGACCAGTAGGCTTTAAAAAATTTGTATATACTGTAAATATTATTCTTATATAAATTTAGTCTTAAGTCTTATATATATCATAGTTATAAGTTTAGTTTTAAGTCTAGAATTTAAGACATTTTAAATCTATATTTTACTCAATAATTGCCTTTTTTGAATTTTTTGGCCTTCTTCAACATGAATTTAAATAAACATTATAAAACTAACTGATTGTCAGTACTAATGTACAACACGAACTCAAAATTTTGTAATCTCTTTTATATGTATGTAGATACCTAGAGAAGAATACCTTATATATTCACAAATAATACTTTAGCCTTTAAGTAAAACATTGTAAAACATCAACTGAATTAAATGAATAAATGGCATTTTGAAAACGGAAAAAAAAATCCGAAAATTTTTATCATTTGTGTTTTTCAGTGCTTAAGTGAAGTGTTTAAAACTAAAATAAAGTGAAAATGTCTGGTCGTGGTAAAGGTGGCAAAGTTAAGGGAAAGGCAAAGTCCCGTTCCAATCGTGCTGGTCTTCAATTCCCCGTCGGTCGTATCCATCGTCTGTTGCGCAAAGGCAACTATGCTGAGCGTGTTGGTGCCGGTGCTCCCGTCTATTTAGCCGCTGTCATGGAATATTTGGCTGCTGAAGTCTTGGAATTGGCTGGCAATGCTGCCCGTGACAACAAGAAGACTCGTATCATTCCCCGTCACTTGCAATTGGCCATCCGTAACGACGAAGAATTGAACAAATTGCTGTCTGGCGTTACCATTGCCCAAGGTGGTGTATTGCCAAACATCCAAGCTGTTCTCTTGCCCAAGAAGACCGAAAAGAAAGCCTAAATTATTTCGAAAGGTATTATGGAATGAAAAAGAAGAAGAATACAGACCATCGTATGATTCCATAGAAAAATCAACCAATCCGTCCTTTTCAGGACGACAAAAAATATTTGAAAAGAGAAAGAAAATTGCGTCAAGCTACATTTGTATGAAAAAAATAAAAATTCTCAATAATTTTGTATTAGCCGTTGGCAGAATAACTGTTTTTCAAGTTCAAGTTCAAGTTTATTTTTTTCATCTGCTCTCTACACATAGTTATTTAATAACTTATTAACTAACAATATTTCTTAAGTCTATAGATTAAAAATACTTAGCATAAAGTCTTATTTTTCTAAGTTTATCTAAATAATACGATAAGGGGGGGTCACACATTTAATGTTACCTAAAATTAATTCAAAAAATTCTATAATACTTTAATGTAAATAAATTAACATTAATGAATTCCCTTAAAAAAAGATGAATAAAAAAAGGGACCCTAAATAACTGTTTTTCGTTGTCAGTTGCATATTTGTGTTGTCGTTGTTGTTGTCTCTTATGATTTCAGGAATAGAGCGAGCGCGAGAGAGGAGAGATCGTGGCGTCACCAAATGAGTATGTATACTATGAGGTAGAAGAAGAAGCATGTGGCAGTTGGTGGTGGCTGGCTGGCTGGGTAGTAATTTTATGTGAAAAAATCGTACCCCGGCGCATTCTTGGGGAAGGCATAAAGTAGACGATTTGCAAGGGAATTTTGGCGGCAAAGTAGTGTTTTGGTGGAAATAAATCGACGCATACATGAAAATAAAAGCGCATTGTGGTGCTATGAAAAATTTGGAACCAAAAAAATAGAATAAAAGTAACATAGTAAAATGAAAATTAACGAAAATAATTACAAAGAAAAATAAAATAACGTAAATTAATAATTAAATTAAATTAAAATAAGAAAATTTTAGAAAATTAAGGCAAAATTAATGAAAATTTAAGCAAATTTTAATGAAAATATTTGAAAATAAATTAAAGAAATTTCGAATAATAAATAGATTTTATGAAAATAAAAGATACTTTAAATGAAATCAAAATTTTTTAAATTAATGAAAAGGAAATAAATTAAATAATTTTAAATAAAAGGAAAAGTGATTTTTAAAAAATAATCTAATGAAAAATTAAATTAATTGAAAATTAAATAAGAAAATTTAACATAAATAAAATAAAATAAAATTAATTTAATGAAGAATTTTTAAATAAAATTCAGTGATTTTAATTAAAAAAAAAAATAATGATTTTAATTTTCGATACAATTTTAAAGGAAATTATAAGTGAATAATTTAGAAATTTTTAATGAAATTTTTGAAAATAATATGAATCAACGATCTATTTATTAAATATTTTTAACAATTTAAAATAAAATTTTGAGAAAATATGCAACAATGTTTAAAAAAAGTCAAAATGAAATTACTTTGCTACCACAGCATGGTTGTTCTTTAGTAATATTGACTAAACAGCACCAATACATACATAAAGCGACGCTATGTTATACTCATATAATACGAAAAGGAAGAAGAAGAAGAACTAAATGTGTTTAGCGATGTGAGTTGCCGACGGCATGTTTGTGATCGGGAATAAAATACGAGACATCGGTAAAAGAAGGTTTTCGGTGAAAATATTCTGGAGAAAATTGAAACGAGTAAGTATTTATATTTTTTCTTTATTTGATTTTTAGACATTTTTCACGAATTGTGAGAAAAAAAATACGAGAAAGCTGAAAAAGAAAATTATTAGAAATTTTGACATAAAATTCTTATATTTCCTAAGGTAAGTGTTTATTTTTTATTTATTTTAATTTAAAAAATAGTTTTCAACAAGAAAGTATCTCTTTTTGATATATTTTGTGGTCCTGAAAAGGACCGATTGTTTTGTTGTAAAAAAAGATTTCTCCAAATTGCGTCAAGAATTTGTTTAACCGCCGAAACCGTACAAGGTACGGCCTTGTCTCTTCAAAGCATATACGACATCCATAGCGGTGACGGTTTTACGCTTAGCATGTTCGGTGTAGGTGACAGCATCACGAATAACGTTTTCCAAAAACACCTTCAGAACACCACGAGTTTCTTCGTAAATCAGGCCAGAGATACGTTTTACACCGCCACGACGAGCCAAACGTCTAATAGCTGGCTTGGTAATACCTTGGATGTTATCACGGAGCACTTTCCTGTGACGTTTAGCGCCACCTTTTCCCAAGCCTTTACCACCTTTACCACGACCAGTCATTTTTTCACTTTAGTTTATTTCACTTATCACTTCACGAACAGTTTGAGCACTAATGTTTTTTTCCGGCGATTCCGCTCGTATTTATACAAAATTTGAGGCTCTCTCCAACCATTTAACGCACAAGTAAAGTATGTACAGTTATATGTGTGTGTGTACATTTGCCGTTAGTATTGTATGTTCTCTCTTGTGTGTGCGTGTACATTTGGTATACGGATAGGTAAGAATTCACTAACATATCAACCCCGAAAGTTGATGCTAACAGCACAATTTTCTATAAATACTCGTTTTCGTGGCGATGGCAACGTTATTACAGTGTCTACCGTGTTTGTGTGCATATCTCTAGTGAAGTGAAAAAAATTCAAGTGAAAAATGGCTCGTACTAAGCAAACTGCCCGTAAATCGACCGGTGGAAAGGCTCCCCGTAAACAACTAGCTACCAAAGCTGCCCGTAAGAGTGCCCCAGCCACCGGCGGTGTTAAGAAGCCTCATCGTTTCCGTCCTGGTACAGTTGCTTTGCGTGAAATCCGTCGTTACCAGAAGAGTACTGAATTGTTGATCCGCAAATTGCCCTTCCAACGTTTGGTTCGTGAAATCGCTCAAGATTTCAAAACTGACTTGCGTTTCCAGAGCTCTGCTGTTATGGCCTTGCAAGAAGCCAGTGAAGCCTACTTGGTTGGTCTTTTCGAAGATACTAACTTGTGCGCCATCCATGCTAAGCGTGTCACCATCATGCCTAAGGATATCCAATTGGCCAGACGTATTCGTGGAGAACGTGCTTAAATTCTTGACGTTTTAAAAGCAACAATTTTACAACAAAACAATCGGTCCTTTTCAGGACCACAAATATTTTACAAAAAAGAGATATTTTTACTCAATCTACAATTTTTAGTATTTTTTTGAAATAAATAAAAATAATTTAGGGCTATGATTATTTTTCAACAATTAACATTTTTTATAATAAAGATATATTTTTTGATGTTGTTTTTTTTTTTTTCGTTGATGATTTTTCGACACTTTATTTTTTTATTTAATTTTTTTATTTTATTTTGATCGAATATTTTATTTTTTGAATTTTATTTGAATTTTTTGAATTATCCATTTTGATATTTTCCTTTAATTTGCAAAATTATTATCATTTTTGTACTCCCTCTTCGAAAAAAAATGCAATGACTCATAAAAACAACCACCACATACATTTTGCTAACGGGATTTTTTTTGTCCATTTTGTTTTTTTCCTTTTCCCGTTAAACAAAAAATTGCTCTCTTTATGATTTTTGGCGCGACATTTGTCTATTTCTCTCATTTTATTCCCCTTCGATCATTTTTTTCTGTTGTGGACTATTCAATTTAACGGGAAAAATTCTCTGCCTTCAATTTCTACGAATTATTTCATGTGAATTTTAAAAATTTCCAGCTAAAATGTTGCCCTCCTATTTAATTTTTTTCAGGAATGATGTATGAAATATGTTTTTTTCATTTTCAGCAAAATTTTGAATTGTTTTATACGCATTTTAAGACATTTAAATATGAATTTTCTCCATATGGAATTACAAAATTATTTATGCCCGATGTATTTAGAGAAATTGGTAATAATTTATTATTTTCAAAAATTGAAGAAGAAAATAATTGATTTGTTCAGAATTTTGATGTAAAATATAATTAAAAGTATTATAAAAAGGAATTCCAATAATATCTACCTTTGAAGTTGATCGAAAATCATTTTTGTAAAACGCAATTAATTTCATGACATTTCTAAGTGTTCTAGTTGATATTTGCCTGTAAAGAGGAATTTCTTTTTGGGAATATTTTTTTATAAAATTAACAAAAAATTGACAAAATAACGTAGAAAATGGCTTTTAATACTATTTTTTATAAATTATAGAACAAATTATGTTAAAATTCACAAAAAATATTGCAAAATGAAAATACATAACCGTTTGTCAGTGAATGCCTGTACATTGGTAGTATGAAGTATTCTGGGGATTTTGTAACTTTTCCCCGTAAATTATGACTTTTTGTGAATAATGTTATATTTTGATGTAAATATACAAATTCTGAAATGTTTTTTAAGAAATTTTTATAAAACTTATTAAGATTTGAGCTTTCAAATTTATTTCAAGAAAAACTTTTCTTCATTGAAATTATGCCAACAAGAGGATTTCTGCTGTCATAGACCACATAATAATTTCAATTTTTTCACATAGTAAAATATGAAATTGCATCAATATTTTTCTTTGATCCTAAAGTAAACATATCAGGCTACATTTTCAAAAAGAATTTTCAATTAAATTTTCGTAAAAAATTTGATTTTTTTAAATTTTAGTTGGAAATTTGTGATTACATTTTTATAATCTGCCAAGTTAAACGTTTATAATTCACAAACGGCAAGTGATAATTACACCAAACTTTCTTTAAAACATAGCCTGAAATCTATACTTTAAAGGTATAAAACATTTTTAGTGAAAATTATCAAAGCTTCTTCAGGAAAATTTAATTTCTCCGAAAACTTTTGTAAAAAATTAAACACGCTTCCACACAATCTTTCGAAAAATTTACCAATTGACTACTATGCACATCTCATCTTTTCGATGTACCTACACTTTAGCTCGCCGCTAACAAAAATAATAGTACACATAAATTTGTGAGTGTATTTGTGTTAACAGTGAAATATAAACCAAACAGTGAATAACCATGTCTGACGCCGCCGTTGTTGAAGCCACCGCCTCCCCAGTTGCCGCTGTTGAGAAAAAGGCACCAAAAAAAGCCGCTGCCAAAGCAAAGAAGCCATCAGCTGCCCCTACCCACCCTCCAACCCAGCAAATGGTTGATGCCGCCATCAAGACCCTGAAGGAACGTGGAGGTTCATCATTGCCCGCCATCAAGAAATACTTGGCCAGCACCTACAAAGTAGATGCCCAAAAATTGGCCCCCTTCATCAAGAAGTACTTGAAAGGTGCCGTTGCCAGTGGAAAATTGATCCAAACTAAAGGTAAGGGTGCTTCTGGTTCATTCAAATTGTCTGCTTCGGCCTCTAAGGAACCCAAAGCTAAGACTGCTGAAAAGAAGAAGAAGGCCCCAGCCGCTGGTGACAAAAAGAAGAAGGCTGCCGCCCCTAAAAAGGCCGCTGGTGAGAAGAAGGCAGCTGCCAAAAAACCCTCTGCCGCCAAGAAGACCGCTGAAAAGAAGAAGGCCGACAAAACAAAGGCAAAGGCTGCCAAGAAAACCGGTACAGTTAAAGCTAAACCAGCAAAGACCGCCGCCAAAGCATCTGCCACTAAACCAAAGGCACCCAAGGCAAAAACTGCAGCTGCTAAGCCCAAAAAGGCCGCAGCAGCAAAGAAGCCAGCTGCTAAGAAAACCGCCGCCAAGAAGTAATTTTTCCCAGAAAGATTACTTTTTCCACAATATTTTCGATATTCGAAAACATACTATCTAACAGCCCTTTTCAGGGCTACAAATTAAATTAAAAAAGAGAAAAATATTTTCAACAGTTATCGTATATATTTTTGTTACCTAAATAAATAAGTAAATTTGTACACGTGTTTGATTTTGGGAAAAAAAATTACTTTCGCTAATTACTGTTCTTATTAGGTAATTTTATTGAGCCAATATAATCGAGGACGCCACTGGATTATTTTTTAACCCAGGTCATAAAAGATAATAAAATATTTAAATTTTTTCCTAATTACCCACAGGTCATAATTCTCGAAAATCCCCATAATTTGGTCAATTTTATAATTTCTACTTAATTTTGAAAATTTTGTCATTTTCATATTCTCTCAAATTTCACAAATTTCACCCAGAAATGACATTTTGGCAAAATATTTACATTTTCCATCAATATATTTTTTCCTTTGAAAATTTCTGCCTCAGCCTTATATTTCGTTGCTTTGCCGTTGTGCTGTAACAAAATGCTCACACATACATGATGCCCATTCGATGTTGATCAACGACGGCAAGGCAAATCACCACTAACACACGCACACATACACGACGACGATGGCTGTTATAGCATATCGCACAAGCAAGCAAGCAAAGGTTACACATAGGCACATATGCGAGTTAGCTAAATGCATGGAAAAATCATTGTATAGAGAAAAATATATTTCTTATGGAATTTTATTCGTTTATTACTAAATAATGATAAATTGTAGCTTCAACAAAAATATGATCTCTTTTGAAATGTTTTTTGTGGCCCTGAAAAGGGCCTTTTAAGGTAGTATTTCGACGCATGAAAATGAAAAATATCAAGACATTTACTTGGAGCTGGTGTATTTAGTAACAGCCTTGGTACCTTCACTGACGGCGTGCTTAGCCAATTCACCGGGCAACAATAGACGGACGGCGGTCTGGATTTCCCGACTGGTGATGGTCGAGCGCTTGTTGTAGTGGGCCAAACGAGAGGCTTCGGCGGCAATACGTTCGAAGATATCGTTGACGAAACTGTTCATGATGCTCATGGCCTTGGAGGAGATACCGGTGTCGGGATGGACTTGCTTCAACACTTTGTAAATGTAGATAGCGTAACTCTCCTTACGCTTGGTACGTCTCTTCGACTTATCGCCCTTGGTAATGTTCTTTTGGGCTTTGCCGGCCTTCTTTGCTGCTTTACCACTGGTTTTAGGAGGCATTTTCACTTATTATTTTTTTGAATCACACAAACACTTTTAACACTGTTCACAAATGATAACCAAAACGGGCAGCTATACAGAATTTGTAGATTGTAGTCGACAAGAATTTCAGGTAGTCACAGCTAGCAGGCACACACAAGGCAAACCACCCCATTATTGAAGAAATGTGTGTGTGAGAAAAGTATAAATAGCACGTTTCGATCCGAAAATTTTTATCATTTGTGTTTTTCAGTGCTTAAGTGAAGTGTTTAAAACTAAAATAAAGTGAAAATGTCTGGTCGTGGTAAAGGTGGCAAAGTTAAGGGAAAGGCAAAGTCCCGTTCCAATCGTGCTGGTCTTCAATTCCCCGTCGGTCGTATCCATCGTCTGTTGCGCAAAGGCAACTATGCTGAGCGTGTTGGTGCCGGTGCTCCCGTCTATTTAGCCGCTGTCATGGAATATTTGGCTGCTGAAGTCTTGGAATTGGCTGGCAATGCTGCCCGTGACAACAAGAAGACTCGTATCATTCCCCGTCACTTGCAATTGGCCATCCGTAACGACGAAGAATTGAACAAATTGCTGTCTGGCGTTACCATTGCCCAAGGTGGTGTATTGCCAAACATCCAAGCTGTTCTCTTGCCCAAGAAGACCGAAAAGAAAGCCTAAATTATTTCGAAAGGTATTATGGAATGAAAAAGAAGAAGAATACAGACCATCGTATGATTCCATAGAAAAATCAACCAATCCGTCCTTTTCAGGACGACAAAAAATATTTGAAAAGAGAAAGAAAATTGCGTCAAGCTACATTTGTATGAAAAAAATAAAAATTCTCAATAATTTTGTATTAGCCGTTGGCAGAATAACTGTTTTTCAAGTTCAAGTTCAAGTTTATTTTTTTCATCTGCTCTCTACACATAGTTATTTAATAACTTATTAACTAACAATATTTCTTAAGTCTATAGATTAAAAATACTTAGCATAAAGTCTTATTTTTCTAAGTTTATCTAAATAATACGATAAGGGGGGGTCACACATTTAATGTTACCTAAAATTAATTCAAAAAATTCTATAATACTTTAATGTAAATAAATTAACATTAATGAATTCCCTTAAAAAAAGATGAATAAAAAAAGGGACCCTAAATAACTGTTTTTCGTTGTCAGTTGCATATTTGTGTTGTCGTTGTTGTTGTCTCTTATGATTTCAGGAATAGAGCGAGCGCGAGAGAGGAGAGATCGTGGCGTCACCAAATGAGTATGTATACTATGAGGTAGAAGAAGAAGCATGTGGCAGTTGGTGGTGGCTGGCTGGCTGGGTAGTAATTTTATGTGAAAAAATCGTACCCCGGCGCATTCTTGGGGAAGGCATAAAGTAGACGATTTGCAAGGGAATTTTGGCGGCAAAGTAGTGTTTTGGTGGAAATAAATCGACGCATACATGAAAATAAAAGCGCATTGTGGTGCTATGAAAAATTTGGAACCAAAAAAATAGAATAAAAGTAACATAGTAAAATGAAAATTAACGAAAATAATTACAAAGAAAAATAAAATAACGTAAATTAATAATTAAATTAAATTAAAATAAGAAAATTTTAGAAAATTAAGGCAAAATTAATGAAAATTTAAGCAAATTTTAATGAAAATATTTGAAAATAAATTAAAGAAATTTCGAATAATAAATAGATTTTATGAAAATAAAAGATACTTTAAATGAAATCAAAATTTTTTAAATTAATGAAAAGGAAATAAATTAAATAATTTTAAATAAAAGGAAAAGTGATTTTTAAAAAATAATCTAATGAAAAATTAAATTAATTGAAAATTAAATAAGAAAATTTAACATAAATAAAATAAAATAAAATTAATTTAATGAAGAATTTTTAAATAAAATTCAGTGATTTTAATTAAAAAAAAAAATAATGATTTTAATTTTCGATACAATTTTAAAGGAAATTATAAGTGAATAATTTAGAAATTTTTAATGAAATTTTTGAAAATAATATGAATCAACGATCTATTTATTAAATATTTTTAACAATTTAAAATAAAATTTTGAGAAAATATGCAACAATGTTTAAAAAAAGTCAAAATGAAATTACTTTGCTACCACAGCATGGTTGTTCTTTAGTAATATTGACTAAACAGCACCAATACATACATAAAGCGACGCTATGTTATACTCATATAATACGAAAAGGAAGAAGAAGAAGAACTAAATGTGTTTAGCGATGTGAGTTGCCGACGGCATGTTTGTGATCGGGAATAAAATACGAGACATCGGTAAAAGAAGGTTTTCGGTGAAAATATTCTGGAGAAAATTGAAACGAGTAAGTATTTATATTTTTTCTTTATTTGATTTTTAGACATTTTTCACGAATTGTGAGAAAAAAAATACGAGAAAGCTGAAAAAGAAAATTATTAGAAATTTTGACATAAAATTCTTATATTTCCTAAGGTAAGTGTTTATTTTTTATTTATTTTAATTTAAAAAATAGTTTTCAACAAGAAAGTATCTCTTTTTTGATATATTTTGTGGTCCTGAAAAGGACCGATTGTTTTGTTGTAAAAAAAGATTTCTCCAAATTGCGTCAAGAATTTGTTTAACCGCCGAAACCGTACAAGGTACGGCCTTGTCTCTTCAAAGCATATACGACATCCATAGCGGTGACGGTTTTACGCTTAGCATGTTCGGTGTAGGTGACAGCATCACGAATAACGTTTTCCAAAAACACCTTCAGAACACCACGAGTTTCTTCGTAAATCAGGCCAGAGATACGTTTTACACCGCCACGACGAGCCAAACGTCTAATAGCTGGCTTGGTAATACCTTGGATGTTATCACGGAGCACTTTCCTGTGACGTTTAGCGCCACCTTTTCCCAAGCCTTTACCACCTTTACCACGACCAGTCATTTTTTCACTTTAGTTTATTTCACTTATCACTTCACGAACAGTTTGAGCACTAATGTTTTTTTCCGGCGATTCCGCTCGTATTTATACAAAATTTGAGGCTCTCTCCAACCATTTAACGCACAAGTAAAGTATGTACAGTTATATGTGTGTGTGTACATTTGCCGTTAGTATTGTATGTTCTCTCTTGTGTGTGCGTGTACATTTGGTATACGGATAGGTAAGAATTCACTAACATATCAACCCCGAAAGTTGATGCTAACAGCACAATTTTCTATAAATACTCGTTTTCGTGGCGATGGCAACGTTATTCAGTGTTGTGCGCTCGTTGTGAAAGGTTGTGTGTAAAGTGAAAAATTAAAGTGATCAGCTAGTGGTAATAGTGGGAATCATATTATACCAAACTGAGTGATAGCCTTAAAAAAGTTGAGAAGCGCATAGGAGGCAGCATAAATGCAATTTGCCTCCTAAGCAACCCCAAAGCACTCAACCGTGTTACTGACAGCGCTGGTGGTAGTTTCCTAATGGAAAATAACCAAAAGGACTACAACTTTTTTACCCCGCTTGGGGTGGAGATCTCAAAAACAACCGATCTAACAAAAGAACAACATACTGCTGATAGAAATAGCTCAACATTTTTTGAGCCCGGAGCAAGTTTAATGTCTGACACAAGCACTAATACAGACAACATCCAACTATCGGAAACCCGTAAACGGAAGAAGAAGAAGAGTTCACGTTGTAGTGAAGACGACTCTTATGAAATTATGAAATTGGGAGCAAAAATTGAAGAGCTAACTAAAGTAATTGCTGGCCTGGAAGAAACAATTAAATCCTTACAGGCCGAAAATGCTACCCTCTTGGATATCATCCATAAGTCTAAATTGGATGCAATACCTCCAGAAACTGATGCTATGGCAACAGATATCAACATCAGTCAAGATGACTGGGCGGCTGAAGTAGCCGAAAACTTCAGCACTGCGTTGACGGATGAAGTTACTACACCGCCGGTAGTAGCCAACGTGAAGGTGACTCAAAAGAAAACAGAGGTGAAAAATCAACAACACCAACCGAAGAAAGTTGAAATTACAAATTTCCAACGACAACAGAATACGAGTTCGGCGAATACCACGTTGAAGGCACCATCATCTGTAAACCCTACAGTGTCAAATACAATAAAGACAACAACGACATCGAAGAAAGACGCAAGGCTGCCACCTATTACAGTGCATGGATCTAGCGTTAAAGAAATAAGAGATCTTTTAGACCACAATTTGGGCCGTGGTAAGTTCCTTATCAATATGTTACGTAAAGAAGTAGTATCTGTTCATATAAAAGGTTTAGATAATTTTATTAAAGTTAAGAATGTATTTCAACAAAAGGGATACCATTTTTATACACATACACCGAAAGAACTATTACCCTATACACTGGTAATAAACAGGCTATCTGATGAGTTCTCTTTTGAAGCTGTTAGGGACTTCCTGGTTAATGAGTCAGGTGTTCAAATGGACTTCCTTGGACTACGCAATATTGCTGCGTCTAAGTGGATATTAAAAATAGGAAGAAACTCAGACATAAATGGTGTTTATAAGATAAAGGACATATTAGGATGTAAAGTTAATATCCGTAAAAACAAAAAAGATGTTTATGTTATGTGCTTCCGATGCCAAAAACCCGGCCATGTTTCGGCAAATTGTGCCATGCCTGAACATTGTGTCAAATGCAGTGGTCCGCACAAATCAGCGGATTGTCCTCTAGCTTCTAAAGAGCAGGAGCTCAACGGTGAAGTTGAGAAACAGCCAATCAAATGTGTCAATTGCAATGTTGAAGGTCATACCGCGGGATCGCGTGACTGTCCTAAAAGAATTGCTTATTTAGAAAAAATTCAAAAGAAAAAAGAAGAAGCCGCTGCCAAGGCACAGGCAAGATCTGCACATCTAGCATTTGTTAAAGAAAATGTATCTTTTGCTGCGACTCTAGGAGCTAGTCCTCAATCTCAAAAACCCGGAATAATACATAACTTACTCTCAACAAACCTGACTACCCCTCAAAGTCAGAAAAGTGATGGAGTTATGGATATATTTTCCACAGTTTCTGCAGATTGCCAAAAAACCTTTGGCGAAAACTTAAGTGTTGTAATAAGCCGAGTGGTTAAATTTATACCTGAATACAGGCAAATTAGGCAGAAAGAGGGGCAAAACCAAGCCACCTTAGGAATGATTTTTGCAATGAGCAATATTAATGGATAGACACATAAAATGTTTCTTTATCAATGTGAACTCGCTGGTATCTATAACCCGCAGATATTATTTGAAGACATTTGTTGATGAACATAAACCGGACATCCTATTACTCGCAGAACATAAACTTTCTAAAAGACATTGTTTTTCACTTAACGGTTACAGAATTTTTATACAAACTAGAGATGAAGGTGGTGGAGGGACCGCTGTGTTAGTTAAGGAAAGATACAGGTGTGAAAGGCTTACCCTGAACACCGGTAGCATTGAAAATTGTGGTGTAAAAGTGTGGAGAGAAAACGAATCTCCAATAATATTCGCCTCTTTATACCTCCCACCCAGTAGAGTATTTACATCTAGTGACCTTGACCCCTTATTAAACTTAGGTAGTACAAATGAAGTTGTAATTGGCATGGATCTGAATGCAAAACACCCCTCTTGGGGTGGTACCATCACAAACAGCAGGGGTAGGGCTTTCGATAATCACCTAATCCAGTACCCTAATTTTAGGGCATATCCCGCTGACAAGCCGACAAGACCAAACCCATTTGTTGACGATTCGTATATTGACTTTTTTCTTGTGACACCAG
Organism: Musca domestica; assembly: GCF_030504385.1. Classification (NCBI taxonomy): domain Eukaryota; kingdom Metazoa; phylum Arthropoda; class Insecta; order Diptera; family Muscidae; genus Musca; species Musca domestica. The sequence goes on along the minus strand of NW_026712383.1, from coordinate 1,293,354 downwards.
GTTTATTACTTGAGACTAACGATGGCCCACTAAGAGCTCATGACTTTGAATCTGACCATAGAGCAATTGAAATTTCAATTCTTAATAGCAATTTTGCTAGAATACAGGCTCGTACATTCAACGACTACAATCGCATGAATATCCATAGGTTCCAAAGGAAAATCCAACAAGGTGTTATTAATTGTTCTTTACCTACAAACAGAAATGTTACGACCGACGAAATAGACAGAGCTATTGACGATATGTCAAATATGTTTAGAGACGCGTTGGAAACATCCGTTCCAAAAATGCGAGTTGGTAGTAACAGCCTCGGAAGTTTGCCACCACGTATACTGGGATTTATTCGTGAGAAACGTAGGCTTACTAGAATTTTACGTAGAACAGGTAACCCTGATCGAGTTCCTATCATCAAAGCAGATCTCAGAAATATAGAAAAAATTATCAAAGATTCAATTATTCTTTTTGAGAGAGATCGTAAGAAAAAATTTCTACAAAATATTAGAGTTAATAGTGCGACGTATAGGAAAGTAAAAATGATGGCTGGTCTCGCGAAAAGGGAACCTGTAGGAGACCTTACAGACTTAAACTCCATTCAAATCCGTACTGAGGCAGGTAAAGCTGAACTTCTGGCAGATTATGCAGAAAGCGCCCTTCAAGTAGGATTGGACGATGTGGACACTACATTCAGAAGTTCAGTTGAAAGTAGTGTAGAAAGTATAGTCGAGTACTCTCCACTGACCACTTTCTCAGAAGCTCTCCTAGCCGATGCGACTGTTATTGCAGACACCACTTCCTGGGATGAATATGGGTTTGTGCAAAATGATGAGATTGGTCTAGCGATAAAAAGTCGGCCTTCCAAAAAATCAGTTAGTCTCGACGGCATTCCAGACGTCGCGCTTAAAAGAGCAGGAAATTCTATAATAACCTTCCTTGTGGTACTTTTCAACCACTGCCTTAATTTGGGATATTTTCCTAAACTTTGGAGGGAAGCTATGATGATTCATATCCTGAAGCCTGGGTCAGATCCTTCTCTTTGCGCTAGCTACCGACCCATTTCACTGCTTTCTCCCTTCGGAAAATTATTTGAATTAATTATTCTGAAAAGGATAAGAAAACATATTAGATTGAAAGGAGTCTTGAAGGACTCTCAATTTGGTTTCAAGCCTCAGCATTCGACTTCACATGCCCTGTCTGTTTTTGCAGACTACGTATGTGATGGTTTGAATCGTAAAAGGGGTACTCTCACGGTAGCCTTGGATTTTTCCAAGGCCTTCGATACCGTGTGGCACGTAGGTATCCTACACAAAATGCAGCAACACGAGTTCAGTAGGCAAACATGCAGGCTCGTAGGCAGTTTCCTACAAAATCGAACCTTCAGAGTAAAAGTGGGTGAAGAAGTTTCTAACATTCGGACTGTTAGAGCAGGAGTTCCGCAGGGATCTATATTAGGACCTATTCTATTTAATATATATGTTAGCGATATCCCGAGTCCACCTCAAGACGGCATCTTGTTGACATATGCGGACGATGTTTTAGTGGCTATACGAGGTCCGAGAGCTAGCATATTAAACAATAGAATGAACGCATACATGGAGGAACTGTTCCAGTATTACAAAAAATGGGGATTAAAACTGAATATTAATAAGTGTTCAACAATGCTCATTAAGGGTAAACCAAAGGTTACATATCCAAATTTTAGATCATTTGTGCCTGTCGTCAGAATAGGAAGGGATATAGTTCCAAATACTGAAAGGATGAAATATTTAGGTGTCATCTTCCACACCAGATTTGACCACTGTAGACACATTGATTATATATTAAGAAAGATTAAAAGCGTATTTTATCAGTACCAAAAACTCCTTATCTTTAGAGAAGGAATGTCGAAGGAAATCAAGATACTGATCTACAGGCAAATAATTAGACCTTTAATAGCATATGCTTTCCCATCGTGGTTTGATCTGTCTTCAGCGCAGATGGATAGGTTAAGAATATGGGAGAGGAAGATACTCCGGTCGTGCTTGGGATTTCGGCCTACTCTTCTAGAAGATGGCTCCATCCGAAATCCCTCCTGCAGAAATATTTATGACAGTTACAAATTCGATAGAATTGACGTCTTTTTAATAAAATCAGCCCTGCGTTTCATAGAGAGGAGCGCAGAAGTAGATAATGATATCATCGCGGAGTCCCTCATCTGTGATGATGAAATTGAGTCCATAATGACTTGGAAGCATTTGCCACCTGCGGCTCTTAGTAAATTTAACCAGGAGGACCTATTATTTAGAGATGGTAAGCTAGTATTTTATCATAGAAGATTTAATAGCTTTAATATGGATGATCTAGTTTATATCACAACTCAATAATTTTTAAATTGATGACAAGTGGAACACCACGGCCCAAATTTTGTAAATATTGTAAATAAAAGTAGTATTAAGATAACATAGAATTAAGTGTACATAGTAGAATTAACTTTAGTCTTAAGCTTTATATTAAAATCAAACCGAAGTTCCTTTTTTTATATTACTCTAGTTTTTAAGGGTTTATTAATTGCTGAATTAAAATTGTACTGAAGTTTTTTAATGTGGCAACAGCGCATTATATATCAAATGTCCGAAATTGTAAGCCTGAATATATTAGGCAAATATCGTAATGATATAAATAAGATAGAAATAAGTCGCTATTTCTTGTATAGTTATAAGTTTTTGAGTAAATAAAAGTGGCTGTAGCTAAATCGAAATCGAAATCGATGGCAACGTTATTACAGTGTCTACCGTGTTTGTGTGCATATCTCTAGTGAAGTGAAAAAAATTCAAGTGAAAAATGGCTCGTACTAAGCAAACTGCCCGTAAATCGACCGGTGGAAAGGCTCCCCGTAAACAACTAGCTACCAAAGCTGCCCGTAAGAGTGCCCCAGCCACCGGCGGTGTTAAGAAGCCTCATCGTTTCCGTCCTGGTACAGTTGCTTTGCGTGAAATCCGTCGTTACCAGAAGAGTACTGAATTGTTGATCCGCAAATTGCCCTTCCAACGTTTGGTTCGTGAAATCGCTCAAGATTTCAAAACTGACTTGCGTTTCCAGAGCTCTGCTGTTATGGCCTTGCAAGAAGCCAGTGAAGCCTACTTGGTTGGTCTTTTCGAAGATACTAACTTGTGCGCCATCCATGCTAAGCGTGTCACCATCATGCCTAAGGATATCCAATTGGCCAGACGTATTCGTGGAGAACGTGCTTAAATTCTTGACGTTTTAAAAGCAACAATTTTACAACAAAACAATCGGTCCTTTTCAGGACCACAAATATTTTACAAAAAAGAGATATTTTTACTCAATCTACAATTTTTAGTATTTTTTTGAAATAAATAAAAATAATTTAGGGCTATGATTATTTTTCAACAATTAACATTTTTTATAATAAAGATATATTTTTTGATGTTGTTTTTTTTTTTTTCGTTGATGATTTTTCGACACTTTATTTTTTTATTTAATTTTTTTATTTTATTTTGATCGAATATTTTATTTTTTGAATTTTATTTGAATTTTTTGAATTATCCATTTTGATATTTTCCTTTAATTTGCAAAATTATTATCATTTTTGTACTCCCTCTTCGAAAAAAAATGCAATGACTCATAAAAACAACCACCACATACATTTTGCTAACGGGATTTTTTTTGTCCATTTTGTTTTTTTCCTTTTCCCGTTAAACAAAAAATTGCTCTCTTTATGATTTTTGGCGCGACATTTGTCTATTTCTCTCATTTTATTCCCCTTCGATCATTTTTTTCTGTTGTGGACTATTCAATTTAACGGGAAAAATTCTCTGCCTTCAATTTCTACGAATTATTTCATGTGAATTTTAAAAATTTCCAGCTAAAATGTTGCCCTCCTATTTAATTTTTTTCAGGAATGATGTATGAAATATGTTTTTTTCATTTTCAGCAAAATTTTGAATTGTTTTATACGCATTTTAAGACATTTAAATATGAATTTTCTCCATATGGAATTACAAAATTATTTATGCCCGATGTATTTAGAGAAATTGGTAATAATTTATTATTTTCAAAAATTGAAGAAGAAAATAATTGATTTGTTCAGAATTTTGATGTAAAATATAATTAAAAGTATTATAAAAAGGAATTCCAATAATATCTACCTTTGAAGTTGATCGAAAATCATTTTTGTAAAACGCAATTAATTTCATGACATTTCTAAGTGTTCTAGTTGATATTTGCCTGTAAAGAGGAATTTCTTTTTGGGAATATTTTTTTATAAAATTAACAAAAAATTGACAAAATAACGTAGAAAATGGCTTTTAATACTATTTTTTATAAATTATAGAACAAATTATGTTAAAATTCACAAAAAATATTGCAAAATGAAAATACATAACCGTTTGTCAGTGAATGCCTGTACATTGGTAGTATGAAGTATTCTGGGGATTTTGTAACTTTTCCCCGTAAATTATGACTTTTTGTGAATAATGTTATATTTTGATGTAAATATACAAATTCTGAAATGTTTTTTAAGAAATTTTTATAAAACTTATTAAGATTTGAGCTTTCAAATTTATTTCAAGAAAAACTTTTCTTCATTGAAATTATGCCAACAAGAGGATTTCTGCTGTCATAGACCACATAATAATTTCAATTTTTTCACATAGTAAAATATGAAATTGCATCAATATTTTTCTTTGATCCTAAAGTAAACATATCAGGCTACATTTTCAAAAAGAATTTTCAATTAAATTTTCGTAAAAAATTTGATTTTTTTAAATTTTAGTTGGAAATTTGTGATTACATTTTTATAATCTGCCAAGTTAAACGTTTATAATTCACAAACGGCAAGTGATAATTACACCAAACTTTCTTTAAAACATAGCCTGAAATCTATACTTTAAAGGTATAAAACATTTTTAGTGAAAATTATCAAAGCTTCTTCAGGAAAATTTAATTTCTCCGAAAACTTTTGTAAAAAATTAAACACGCTTCCACACAATCTTTCGAAAAATTTACCAATTGACTACTATGCACATCTCATCTTTTCGATGTACCTACACTTTAGCTCGCCGCTAACAAAAATAATAGTACACATAAATTTGTGAGTGTATTTGTGTTAACAGTGAAATATAAACCAAACAGTGAATAACCATGTCTGACGCCGCCGTTGTTGAAGCCACCGCCTCCCCAGTTGCCGCTGTTGAGAAAAAGGCACCAAAAAAAGCCGCTGCCAAAGCAAAGAAGCCATCAGCTGCCCCTACCCACCCTCCAACCCAGCAAATGGTTGATGCCGCCATCAAGACCCTGAAGGAACGTGGAGGTTCATCATTGCCCGCCATCAAGAAATACTTGGCCAGCACCTACAAAGTAGATGCCCAAAAATTGGCCCCCTTCATCAAGAAGTACTTGAAAGGTGCCGTTGCCAGTGGAAAATTGATCCAAACTAAAGGTAAGGGTGCTTCTGGTTCATTCAAATTGTCTGCTTCGGCCTCTAAGGAACCCAAAGCTAAGACTGCTGAAAAGAAGAAGAAGGCCCCAGCCGCTGGTGACAAAAAGAAGAAGGCTGCCGCCCCTAAAAAGGCCGCTGGTGAGAAGAAGGCAGCTGCCAAAAAACCCTCTGCCGCCAAGAAGACCGCTGAAAAGAAGAAGGCCGACAAAACAAAGGCAAAGGCTGCCAAGAAAACCGGTACAGTTAAAGCTAAACCAGCAAAGACCGCCGCCAAAGCATCTGCCACTAAACCAAAGGCACCCAAGGCAAAAACTGCAGCTGCTAAGCCCAAAAAGGCCGCAGCAGCAAAGAAGCCAGCTGCTAAGAAAACCGCCGCCAAGAAGTAATTTTTCCCAGAAAGATTACTTTTTCCACAATATTTTCGATATTCGAAAACATACTATCTAACAGCCCTTTTCAGGGCTACAAATTAAATTAAAAAAGAGAAAAATATTTTCAACAGTTATCGTATATATTTTTGTTACCTAAATAAATAAGTAAATTTGTACACGTGTTTGATTTTGGGAAAAAAAATTACTTTCGCTAATTACTGTTCTTATTAGGTAATTTTATTGAGCCAATATAATCGAGGACGCCACTGGATTATTTTTTAACCCAGGTCATAAAAGATAATAAAATATTTAAATTTTTTCCTAATTACCCACAGGTCATAATTCTCGAAAATCCCCATAATTTGGTCAATTTTATAATTTCTACTTAATTTTGAAAATTTTGTCATTTTCATATTCTCTCAAATTTCACAAATTTCACCCAGAAATGACATTTTGGCAAAATATTTACATTTTCCATCAATATATTTTTTCCTTTGAAAATTTCTGCCTCAGCCTTATATTTCGTTGCTTTGCCGTTGTGCTGTAACAAAATGCTCACACATACATGATGCCCATTCGATGTTGATCAACGACGGCAAGGCAAATCACCACTAACACACGCACACATACACGACGACGATGGCTGTTATAGCATATCGCACAAGCAAGCAAGCAAAGGTTACACATAGGCACATATGCGAGTTAGCTAAATGCATGGAAAAATCATTGTATAGAGAAAAATATATTTCTTATGGAATTTTATTCGTTTATTACTAAATAATGATAAATTGTAGCTTCAACAAAAATATGATCTCTTTTGAAATGTTTTTTGTGGCCCTGAAAAGGGCCTTTTAAGGTAGTATTTCGACGCATGAAAATGAAAAATATCAAGACATTTACTTGGAGCTGGTGTATTTAGTAACAGCCTTGGTACCTTCACTGACGGCGTGCTTAGCCAATTCACCGGGCAACAATAGACGGACGGCGGTCTGGATTTCCCGACTGGTGATGGTCGAGCGCTTGTTGTAGTGGGCCAAACGAGAGGCTTCGGCGGCAATACGTTCGAAGATATCGTTGACGAAACTGTTCATGATGCTCATGGCCTTGGAGGAGATACCGGTGTCGGGATGGACTTGCTTCAACACTTTGTAAATGTAGATAGCGTAACTCTCCTTACGCTTGGTACGTCTCTTCGACTTATCGCCCTTGGTAATGTTCTTTTGGGCTTTGCCGGCCTTCTTTGCTGCTTTACCACTGGTTTTAGGAGGCATTTTCACTTATTATTTTTTTGAATCACACAAACACTTTTAACACTGTTCACAAATGATAACCAAAACGGGCAGCTATACAGAATTTGTAGATTGTAGTCGACAAGAATTTCAGGTAGTCACAGCTAGCAGGCACACACAAGGCAAACCACCCCATTATTGAAGAAATGTGTGTGTGAGAAAAGTATAAATAGCACGTTTCGATCCGAAAATTTTTATCATTTGTGTTTTTCAGTGCTTAAGTGAAGTGTTTAAAACTAAAATAAAGTGAAAATGTCTGGTCGTGGTAAAGGTGGCAAAGTTAAGGGAAAGGCAAAGTCCCGTTCCAATCGTGCTGGTCTTCAATTCCCCGTCGGTCGTATCCATCGTCTGTTGCGCAAAGGCAACTATGCTGAGCGTGTTGGTGCCGGTGCTCCCGTCTATTTAGCCGCTGTCATGGAATATTTGGCTGCTGAAGTCTTGGAATTGGCTGGCAATGCTGCCCGTGACAACAAGAAGACTCGTATCATTCCCCGTCACTTGCAATTGGCCATCCGTAACGACGAAGAATTGAACAAATTGCTGTCTGGCGTTACCATTGCCCAAGGTGGTGTATTGCCAAACATCCAAGCTGTTCTCTTGCCCAAGAAGACCGAAAAGAAAGCCTAAATTATTTCGAAAGGTATTATGGAATGAAAAAGAAGAAGAATACAGACCATCGTATGATTCCATAGAAAAATCAACCAATCCGTCCTTTTCAGGACGACAAAAAATATTTGAAAAGAGAAAGAAAATTGCGTCAAGCTACATTTGTATGAAAAAAATAAAAATTCTCAATAATTTTGTATTAGCCGTTGGCAGAATAACTGTTTTTCAAGTTCAAGTTCAAGTTTATTTTTTTCATCTGCTCTCTACACATAGTTATTTAATAACTTATTAACTAACAATATTTCTTAAGTCTATAGATTAAAAATACTTAGCATAAAGTCTTATTTTTCTAAGTTTATCTAAATAATACGATAAGGGGGGGTCACACATTTAATGTTACCTAAAATTAATTCAAAAAATTCTATAATACTTTAATGTAAATAAATTAACATTAATGAATTCCCTTAAAAAAAGATGAATAAAAAAAGGGACCCTAAATAACTGTTTTTCGTTGTCAGTTGCATATTTGTGTTGTCGTTGTTGTTGTCTCTTATGATTTCAGGAATAGAGCGAGCGCGAGAGAGGAGAGATCGTGGCGTCACCAAATGAGTATGTATACTATGAGGTAGAAGAAGAAGCATGTGGCAGTTGGTGGTGGCTGGCTGGCTGGGTAGTAATTTTATGTGAAAAAATCGTACCCCGGCGCATTCTTGGGGAAGGCATAAAGTAGACGATTTGCAAGGGAATTTTGGCGGCAAAGTAGTGTTTTGGTGGAAATAAATCGACGCATACATGAAAATAAAAGCGCATTGTGGTGCTATGAAAAATTTGGAACCAAAAAAATAGAATAAAAGTAACATAGTAAAATGAAAATTAACGAAAATAATTACAAAGAAAAATAAAATAACGTAAATTAATAATTAAATTAAATTAAAATAAGAAAATTTTAGAAAATTAAGGCAAAATTAATGAAAATTTAAGCAAATTTTAATGAAAATATTTGAAAATAAATTAAAGAAATTTCGAATAATAAATAGATTTTATGAAAATAAAAGATACTTTAAATGAAATCAAAATTTTTTAAATTAATGAAAAGGAAATAAATTAAATAATTTTAAATAAAAGGAAAAGTGATTTTTAAAAAATAATCTAATGAAAAATTAAATTAATTGAAAATTAAATAAGAAAATTTAACATAAATAAAATAAAATAAAATTAATTTAATGAAGAATTTTTAAATAAAATTCAGTGATTTTAATTAAAAAAAAAAAATAATGATTTTAATTTTCGATACAATTTTAAAGGAAATTATAAGTGAATAATTTAGAAATTTTTAATGAAATTTTTGAAAATAATATGAATCAACGATCTATTTATTAAATATTTTTAACAATTTAAAATAAAATTTTGAGAAAATATGCAACAATGTTTAAAAAAAGTCAAAATGAAATTACTTTGCTACCACAGCATGGTTGTTCTTTAGTAATATTGACTAAACAGCACCAATACATACATAAAGCGACGCTATGTTATACTCATATAATACGAAAAGGAAGAAGAAGAAGAACTAAATGTGTTTAGCGATGTGAGTTGCCGACGGCATGTTTGTGATCGGGAATAAAATACGAGACATCGGTAAAAGAAGGTTTTCGGTGAAAATATTCTGGAGAAAATTGAAACGAGTAAGTATTTATATTTTTTCTTTATTTGATTTTTAGACATTTTTCACGAATTGTGAGAAAAAAAATACGAGAAAGCTGAAAAAGAAAATTATTAGAAATTTTGACATAAAATTCTTATATTTCCTAAGGTAAGTGTTTATTTTTTATTTATTTTAATTTAAAAAATAGTTTTCAACAAGAAAGTATCTCTTTTTTGATATATTTTGTGGTCCTGAAAAGGACCGATTGTTTTGTTGTAAAAAAAGATTTCTCCAAATTGCGTCAAGAATTTGTTTAACCGCCGAAACCGTACAAGGTACGGCCTTGTCTCTTCAAAGCATATACGACATCCATAGCGGTGACGGTTTTACGCTTAGCATGTTCGGTGTAGGTGACAGCATCACGAATAACGTTTTCCAAAAACACCTTCAGAACACCACGAGTTTCTTCGTAAATCAGGCCAGAGATACGTTTTACACCGCCACGACGAGCCAAACGTCTAATAGCTGGCTTGGTAATACCTTGGATGTTATCACGGAGCACTTTCCTGTGACGTTTAGCGCCACCTTTTCCCAAGCCTTTACCACCTTTACCACGACCAGTCATTTTTTCACTTTAGTTTATTTCACTTATCACTTCACGAACAGTTTGAGCACTAATGTTTTTTTCCGGCGATTCCGCTCGTATTTATACAAAATTTGAGGCTCTCTCCAACCATTTAACGCACAAGTAAAGTATGTACAGTTATATGTGTGTGTGTACATTTGCCGTTAGTATTGTATGTTCTCTCTTGTGTGTGCGTGTACATTTGGTATACGGATAGGTAAGAATTCACTAACATATCAACCCCGAAAGTTGATGCTAACAGCACAATTTTCTATAAATACTCGTTTTCGTGGCGATGGCAACGTTATTACAGTGTCTACCGTGTTTGTGTGCAGTTCGTGAAATAACATCTCTTCGGCAGTGTTAATTCGTGTATATTGGTGGTTAATCATAGTGGTGTTCATTGTGGTTTTGGTGGTTGGTCGTAGTGGCGTTTGCTGTGCTGTGGTGGTGGATTGCAGTGGCTGTTACTGTGCTGTGGTGGTGGTTTCATAAGGCAAAATTTGGTTTGGGTCTCTCAAAAAGTTGAGAAGCCCATAGAAGGCAGCAAAATTGGAATTTTGCTGATTATAAGGCACAAACACTAGAGAACGAGCAGTGGTGGTTGGTGAAGACCAAAAATCAACAGTGCTGGCGGGAAACCCCAAAACCGTCAGCACCCCAAAGTCGACGGCGAATATTTTCAACGCCGTCAAAAGTGAAAGAGGCGCGATTTTTGCCATAGATAAAATGGCAGAAAAGCAGGCGGTTATGCCGGTAAAAGTCAACCCTACCGGCATAAAAATTGAAGCAGAGGGTATATTTGTCAAGCCAAAAATGGCAAATATACCCAAAAAAATGGATGGTTGCGCATCTGATGGTGCAACGAGCGACGGGGGCCAATCTATTAGCTCCGATGTGGTTAGGCAGCCACGTAAAAAACGCTGCCATTGCAACGTAGGCAATTCTGCCTACGATAACGTGAAGCTGGAAGCTACAATACGCCAGCTTGAAGCCCGAATTGCTCACTTAGAGCAAGAAAGGAGCCGTATGGCAGCAGAGCTGGCTGCTGCCAACCAAGCGCTAGCCAAATGCGCTAAGATTGGCCCCTCCAGCAAGGAGACCGTAGTGGCTACCGAGGCAGCCGTAGACCTCGGTATGGCGGATGATGAAATGGAGGTCGTTCCGTCAGAGACTGAAAAGAAGAAGACCTCCAAAGGTGCTGTCCCCAAAGTACGGTACGTACTGAAGGAAGTCACGGAGAAGGTTCAACCACCCAAAACTACCCCCTTGGTGGTTGATAACAAGACTGCTGCTGCTGTTGCTGTTCCCGCTGCTGTTCCTGCTGCTGCTGATCCCGCAACAAAGAAGAAGTCTGCTGCTCCCGGCCCTATGAAGCAGACACCTGAGAAGGCAAATGCTGGCAAAAACATGCCAGCTTTTAAGATTTTCGGAGCTGGAGTATCTGAGGTGGCAGGCGTCCTGAGACAACATCTGCGTTCAGGTGAGTTCTCCATAACCTTAGTCCGTCCGTCCGTTTTGGCGCTGAAGGTCAAAGGCCTCAACGCATTTAATTTTGTCAAGCAAATCTTGACAGAGCGTGGGTATAAATTTTATACCCACACCCCCAAGGAGTTACGTCCTCATATGCTTGTCATAGAGGGCTTAACTAAGGAATATTCGCCTGAGGCGGTAAGTGAGTTCCTCACTACCAAATCAGGCCTAAATGTTGAAATTGTTGGTTTGACCAACATTTCCTACCGCTTGTGGCTTTTGCGTGTAAGCAAAAGTTCGGACATTTTGGGGTTGTATAACCTCAAAATGATATTTGACTGCAATGTCAAGATCCGTAAGGATAAAGGTAGTGGCATGCAGCAATGCTACAATTGCCAAGGTCACGATCATATCGCGACCAATTGTACGATGCCAAAGCGCTGTAACAAGTGCAATGGAGAACATGGTCCTAAAGAGTGTCCTGTCCCTCCCAAGGGACAAGACACTCTTATCGAATACACTGACCCAAGTACCGGGGAGGTAGTGAAAAAAGTGGCACAGCCCTGCTACTGTGTCAACTGCGGAAAATACGGACATCCTGCTTCGGCTAAGGATTGTCCCTTCCGTCTGGCAATCTTAGCCCGCAAGGCTAAAGCCAAGGCCGACATCCAGGCCAAAAATGAGGCACGTTCTTTACGAATTGCTGCCATTGGCTCCACCATGACATATGCTGGTGTCGCAGGTGGCCGTGCAAAATCGGCCCCTCAACAAGCCCCAGCTAGTAACGGTCCACGTTCTAGCAATCGACCTCCCCAAAAAGAGGTAATTTCACAATCTGAGAACATTGTCCAGTTCTTTGGAACTGACTTTTCTCAAAAATGCGAGAAGGCTAGGACATTTGGTCCTATCTTCCAAAAAATTATGGCTTCATCAGGTATTGACGCAGCTATGTCTGCCTGGTTGCTATGCATTGCTGGAAATGTCCAGTTTTAAAGTAGTTTTTGTTAATGTGAACTCTTTGATTTCATTATCAAAGAGACACTATTTGAAGTTGTTAGTTGAGGAGAGGAGGCCGGATGTACTCCTTTTGGCTGAGCATAAGCTCAACCCTTCTCATAATTTTTGTTTAGATGGATATAGGGTTTTTCTCCAACATCGTGAGGGGGCGCAACGCGGGGGTGGTACCGCGGTTGCTATTCGAGATGGTATTCGCTGTGATCGAATACCACTCTCAACCGGACATATAGAATCCTGTGCGGTGAGGGTATGGAAGGACGATGGCTCCACTGTAGCTTTTGTCTCAATGTACCTCGCACCCAATGTGACACTACGATCCGAAGACATTTTGCAGGTTTTTGACCTATATAACTTTGGGGAAGTTTTGATCGGAACCGACCTAAACGCGAAGCACACTTCGTGGGGAGGTAATGTGAGAAACTGTAGTGGACTAGCTTTAGACAGACTTTTACAGGACTGTCTAGACTTTGACGTAATAAGGTCGGATATTCCGACTAGGGAGAATGCGACATCTGCCTCATATCTAGATTTATTTCTGCGTACACCAGGACTCCCTCTGGTTGGCGGCGGAAATATTTCTATGGCATTTGATTTTGAATCGGATCACAGGGCGATTCAAATTCAATTAAATTTGGGGGGTTTGGCGAGACATGAAGGACAGAAATTTCTGAACTTCAATCGCATGAATGTAGGACGATTTAGGCGTCAGCTTAGATTAGGGCTAGATGAGTGCACGCTACCATCTAACAGAAATGCTTCAATAGATGAGGTAGATAGGTGTGTGGAAAATCTAGGTGAGATTTTCCGCAATGCTATAGAGACCTCTGTACCTAAACAGAGAGTCAGGCCTAAAACTCTTGGAGATCTTCCTCCGAGAATTTTGGGCTTTATACGTGAGCGTCGCAGGCTATGCCGCACTCTCCGTAGATCTGGTGATCCAGATAGATTTCCTGCTCTTAGAGCCGATATCAGAAATCTGGATCGCATAATTGAGGACTCTGTTCGAATTTTCGAACAAGATAGACTCAAAGATTATTTAGGGAGAATAAGAGTTGATGGGAAAACTTTTGACAAAGTCAAAAGGGCAGCAGGACTGGATACTAGAGAACCTGTAAGTCAGTTAGTGGACAATACAGGTCGACTTATTACGGACGACGGTGAAAAGGCAGAAGCCTTGGCAGACCATGTGCAGGGTGTTTCGCCGGCCATGGGAGGACCGAGTGCTAATTTCTCAGGAGGACCAGTTAATCGGTTTCCTGGGGAACATGATGCCCTCCGTAGCTCAGTTAATCGAGCTACCGAGGGGATCAGCGATCGGTCCCCCATGGTAAATTTCGGCGATACATTTACTGCAGATGGGGCTATTGTTGAAAACGCCACTCGTTGGAACGAGGGTGGTTTTCTTCGCGCCGGTTGTGTGGGTAGGGCAATTGCCCGTAGGCCAGCACGTAAATCCTGCGGTTTGGACAGAATACCCGATACCGCCTTAAAAAAGGCGGGAGAGGTTATTTTCACGTTCCTGGCAGTGTTATTTAATCACTGTCTGAACCTGGGCTATTTTCCCAGGGCATGGAAAGAGGCTATGTTGGTTCCCATATTTAAGAGGGGTTCACCTCTGGGACAATGTAGCAGCTATAGGCCGATATCACTTTTATCGGCCTTCGGTAAACTCTTCGAGTCTTTCATTTTGGAAAGATTAAATAAACTCGTAGAGGATAAAAGGGTGTTGAAGGACAATCAGTTCGGGTTTAGGGCAGGCCTATCCACTGTCCATGCCCTAACTGCTCTCTCATCCTATGTGGTTTCAGGTCTCAACAATAGGGATGGCACTATTGCAGTTGGACTTGATTTTTCTAAAGCCTTTGATACCGTATGGCATCAAGGTTTATTGTTTAAAATGCAACGGTTTGGATTTGATCACCAAACTGTTAGGTTAGTAGGAAGTTTCCTGTCTGATAGGTATTTCAGAGTTAGGGTAGGTGAACGACTATCTAGTCGCAGACCTGTACTGACTGGCGTGCCCCAGGGCTCCCTCCTAGGGCCGATGTTGTTTAACATCTATGTCAGTGACATGCCTACACCTCCACGTGGAGGGTTAGCATTATCATACGCCGATGATGTGCTTGTGGCGTATACGGCCCCATTACTTCGTACAGCGGAAGCACGTCTGAACATTTATCTTGAGGTCTTATATAGGTTCTTTACCATATGGGGCCTCAAGCTAAATGGGGACAAATGTTCGGCAATTGTATTTACCGGGAATACTCGATATGTTCGTCCAAATTTCACAAGGTACCATCCGGTCGTGAAAGTTGGACCTCATATTGTGGAAATAAAGGACAGGATAAAATATCTTGGGGTCATTTTTCAAAAGAATTTTGACTTCAAGGCACATTTAGATTTTATCCTGGACAGAGCGAGAAAGGTCTTCTTCAGCTATCAAGGGCTGATGAAGATGCGGGATGGCTTAACTCCCGAAGTTAAGTTGCTGTTATATCGGCAAATAATGCGACCTATTGTTGCCTACGCTTTTCCGGTCTGGTTTGGCATCTCATCCAACCAGATGGAGAGGCTTAGGAGGTGGGAGCGTAGTGTCCTGACTTCATGTTTAGGCATGAGAGAACTAACATTTAGTCAGGATGGAACTGTCAGGAGGACCTCTAATAGGGCCATATATGACAGGGCAGGTGGGGAAAGAATTGACAGGGTCCTGGTCTCAGGAGCACTGGAATTCTTAGACAAGACGGACGGACTGAACAACAGTACTGTGGAGAACGCTCTGAGATGCACCCTGGACGCGGATGCACTGAGGACTGTAAGGTACCTGCCCCCGGGTGCCTTGAAAAGGATGAATGAGGAAGGGCTGTTGTACGTCGATGGTGAGCTTCGTTTCTACCATCGACGTTACAACACCCTTGATGTAGAAGATACTGTGTACAATAGTACACAGTAAATGTAAATATTGTATATATTGTAAATAGTAGTTTGTAGAAACTAGCTTTAAGTATTAGATTTAAGTTTTAGATTTACGTTTTAGTTTTAAATTTTAAAATTAGCTGATTTCGCCCGATTTTTAATTTTGGAATTTTTGGGGCATATATGTTTTTAAGTTTTTTCCTTTTTTATTTAAAGTATATAGTTGCTAGATGCCAAGAGCATAGCGTATTTTTATGTAAATAGTAGTAGATAGCGAATAGCTATATATAGTTAAGTTTTTTAGCACAGTAAGCCATTCCTGTTAGTTCGTAAGATTATCTACCAAATAAATATGGCCATAGGCAAAATTGAAAATTGAAATTGTTTGTGTGCATATCTCTAGTGAAGTGAAAAAAATTCAAGTGAAAAATGGCTCGTACTAAGCAAACTGCCCGTAAATCGACCGGTGGAAAGGCTCCCCGTAAACAACTAGCTACCAAAGCTGCCCGTAAGAGTGCCCCAGCCACCGGCGGTGTTAAGAAGCCTCATCGTTTCCGTCCTGGTACAGTTGCTTTGCGTGAAATCCGTCGTTACCAGAAGAGTACTGAATTGTTGATCCGCAAATTGCCCTTCCAACGTTTGGTTCGTGAAATCGCTCAAGATTTCAAAACTGACTTGCGTTTCCAGAGCTCTGCTGTTATGGCCTTGCAAGAAGCCAGTGAAGCCTACTTGGTTGGTCTTTTCGAAGATACTAACTTGTGCGCCATCCATGCTAAGCGTGTCACCATCATGCCTAAGGATATCCAATTGGCCAGACGTATTCGTGGAGAACGTGCTTAAATTCTTGACGTTTTAAAAGCAACAATTTTACAACAAAACAATCGGTCCTTTTCAGGACCACAAATATTTTACAAAAAAGAGATATTTTTACTCAATCTACAATTTTTAGTATTTTTTTGAAATAAATAAAAATAATTTAGGGCTATGATTATTTTTCAACAATTAACATTTTTTATAATAAAGATATATTTTTTGATGTTGTTTTTTTTTTTTCGTTGATGATTTTTCGACACTTTATTTTTTTATTTAATTTTTTTATTTTATTTTGATCGAATATTTTATTTTTTGAATTTTATTTGAATTTTTTGAATTATCCATTTTGATATTTTCCTTTAATTTGCAAAATTATTATCATTTTTGTACTCCCTCTTCGAAAAAAAATGCAATGACTCATAAAAACAACCACCACATACATTTTGCTAACGGGATTTTTTTTGTCCATTTTGTTTTTTTCCTTTTCCCGTTAAACAAAAAATTGCTCTCTTTATGATTTTTGGCGCGACATTTGTCTATTTCTCTCATTTTATTCCCCTTCGATCATTTTTTTCTGTTGTGGACTATTCAATTTAACGGGAAAAATTCTCTGCCTTCAATTTCTACGAATTATTTCATGTGAATTTTAAAAATTTCCAGCTAAAATGTTGCCCTCCTATTTAATTTTTTTCAGGAATGATGTATGAAATATGTTTTTTTCATTTTCAGCAAAATTTTGAATTGTTTTATACGCATTTTAAGACATTTAAATATGAATTTTCTCCATATGGAATTACAAAATTATTTATGCCCGATGTATTTAGAGAAATTGGTAATAATTTATTATTTTCAAAAATTGAAGAAGAAAATAATTGATTTGTTCAGAATTTTGATGTAAAATATAATTAAAAGTATTATAAAAAGGAATTCCAATAATATCTACCTTTGAAGTTGATCGAAAATCATTTTTGTAAAACGCAATTAATTTCATGACATTTCTAAGTGTTCTAGTTGATATTTGCCTGTAAAGAGGAATTTCTTTTTGGGAATATTTTTTTATAAAATTAACAAAAAATTGACAAAATAACGTAGAAAATGGCTTTTAATACTATTTTTTATAAATTATAGAACAAATTATGTTAAAATTCACAAAAAATATTGCAAAATGAAAATACATAACCGTTTGTCAGTGAATGCCTGTACATTGGTAGTATGAAGTATTCTGGGGATTTTGTAACTTTTCCCCGTAAATTATGACTTTTTGTGAATAATGTTATATTTTGATGTAAATATACAAATTCTGAAATGTTTTTTAAGAAATTTTTATAAAACTTATTAAGATTTGAGCTTTCAAATTTATTTCAAGAAAAACTTTTCTTCATTGAAATTATGCCAACAAGAGGATTTCTGCTGTCATAGACCACATAATAATTTCAATTTTTTCACATAGTAAAATATGAAATTGCATCAATATTTTTCTTTGATCCTAAAGTAAACATATCAGGCTACATTTTCAAAAAGAATTTTCAATTAAATTTTCGTAAAAAATTTGATTTTTTTAAATTTTAGTTGGAAATTTGTGATTACATTTTTATAATCTGCCAAGTTAAACGTTTATAATTCACAAACGGCAAGTGATAATTACACCAAACTTTCTTTAAAACATAGCCTGAAATCTATACTTTAAAGGTATAAAACATTTTTAGTGAAAATTATCAAAGCTTCTTCAGGAAAATTTAATTTCTCCGAAAACTTTTGTAAAAAATTAAACACGCTTCCACACAATCTTTCGAAAAATTTACCAATTGACTACTATGCACATCTCATCTTTTCGATGTACCTACACTTTAGCTCGCCGCTAACAAAAATAATAGTACACATAAATTTGTGAGTGTATTTGTGTTAACAGTGAAATATAAACCAAACAGTGAATAACCATGTCTGACGCCGCCGTTGTTGAAGCCACCGCCTCCCCAGTTGCCGCTGTTGAGAAAAAGGCACCAAAAAAAGCCGCTGCCAAAGCAAAGAAGCCATCAGCTGCCCCTACCCACCCTCCAACCCAGCAAATGGTTGATGCCGCCATCAAGACCCTGAAGGAACGTGGAGGTTCATCATTGCCCGCCATCAAGAAATACTTGGCCAGCACCTACAAAGTAGATGCCCAAAAATTGGCCCCCTTCATCAAGAAGTACTTGAAAGGTGCCGTTGCCAGTGGAAAATTGATCCAAACTAAAGGTAAGGGTGCTTCTGGTTCATTCAAATTGTCTGCTTCGGCCTCTAAGGAACCCAAAGCTAAGACTGCTGAAAAGAAGAAGAAGGCCCCAGCCGCTGGTGACAAAAAGAAGAAGGCTGCCGCCCCTAAAAAGGCCGCTGGTGAGAAGAAGGCAGCTGCCAAAAAACCCTCTGCCGCCAAGAAGACCGCTGAAAAGAAGAAGGCCGACAAAACAAAGGCAAAGGCTGCCAAGAAAACCGGTACAGTTAAAGCTAAACCAGCAAAGACCGCCGCCAAAGCATCTGCCACTAAACCAAAGGCACCCAAGGCAAAAACTGCAGCTGCTAAGCCCAAAAAGGCCGCAGCAGCAAAGAAGCCAGCTGCTAAGAAAACCGCCGCCAAGAAGTAATTTTTCCCAGAAAGATTACTTTTTCCACAATATTTTCGATATTCGAAAACATACTATCTAACAGCCCTTTTCAGGGCTACAAATTAAATTAAAAAAGAGAAAAATATTTTCAACAGTTATCGTATATATTTTTGTTACCTAAATAAATAAGTAAATTTGTACACGTGTTTGATTTTGGGAAAAAAAATTACTTTCGCTAATTACTGTTCTTATTAGGTAATTTTATTGAGCCAATATAATCGAGGACGCCACTGGATTATTTTTTAACCCAGGTCATAAAAGATAATAAAATATTTAAATTTTTTCCTAATTACCCACAGGTCATAATTCTCGAAAATCCCCATAATTTGGTCAATTTTATAATTTCTACTTAATTTTGAAAATTTTGTCATTTTCATATTCTCTCAAATTTCACAAATTTCACCCAGAAATGACATTTTGGCAAAATATTTACATTTTCCATCAATATATTTTTTCCTTTGAAAATTTCTGCCTCAGCCTTATATTTCGTTGCTTTGCCGTTGTGCTGTAACAAAATGCTCACACATACATGATGCCCATTCGATGTTGATCAACGACGGCAAGGCAAATCACCACTAACACACGCACACATACACGACGACGATGGCTGTTATAGCATATCGCACAAGCAAGCAAGCAAAGGTTACACATAGGCACATATGCGAGTTAGCTAAATGCATGGAAAAATCATTGTATAGAGAAAAATATATTTCTTATGGAATTTTATTCGTTTATTACTAAATAATGATAAATTGTAGCTTCAACAAAAATATGATCTCTTTTGAAATGTTTTTTGTGGCCCTGAAAAGGGCCTTTTAAGGTAGTATTTCGACGCATGAAAATGAAAAATATCAAGACATTTACTTGGAGCTGGTGTATTTAGTAACAGCCTTGGTACCTTCACTGACGGCGTGCTTAGCCAATTCACCGGGCAACAATAGACGGACGGCGGTCTGGATTTCCCGACTGGTGATGGTCGAGCGCTTGTTGTAGTGGGCCAAACGAGAGGCTTCGGCGGCAATACGTTCGAAGATATCGTTGACGAAACTGTTCATGATGCTCATGGCCTTGGAGGAGATACCGGTGTCGGGATGGACTTGCTTCAACACTTTGTAAATGTAGATAGCGTAACTCTCCTTACGCTTGGTACGTCTCTTCGACTTATCGCCCTTGGTAATGTTCTTTTGGGCTTTGCCGGCCTTCTTTGCTGCTTTACCACTGGTTTTAGGAGGCATTTTCACTTATTATTTTTTTGAATCACACAAACACTTTTAACACTGTTCACAAATGATAACCAAAACGGGCAGCTATACAGAATTTGTAGATTGTAGTCGACAAGAATTTCAGGTAGTCACAGCTAGCAGGCACACACAAGGCAAACCACCCCATTATTGAAGAAATGTGTGTGTGAGAAAAGTATAAATAGCACGTTTCGATCCGAAAATTTTTATCATTTGTGTTTTTCAGTGCTTAAGTGAAGTGTTTAAAACTAAAATAAAGTGAAAATGTCTGGTCGTGGTAAAGGTGGCAAAGTTAAGGGAAAGGCAAAGTCCCGTTCCAATCGTGCTGGTCTTCAATTCCCCGTCGGTCGTATCCATCGTCTGTTGCGCAAAGGCAACTATGCTGAGCGTGTTGGTGCCGGTGCTCCCGTCTATTTAGCCGCTGTCATGGAATATTTGGCTGCTGAAGTCTTGGAATTGGCTGGCAATGCTGCCCGTGACAACAAGAAGACTCGTATCATTCCCCGTCACTTGCAATTGGCCATCCGTAACGACGAAGAATTGAACAAATTGCTGTCTGGCGTTACCATTGCCCAAGGTGGTGTATTGCCAAACATCCAAGCTGTTCTCTTGCCCAAGAAGACCGAAAAGAAAGCCTAAATTATTTCGAAAGGTATTATGGAATGAAAAAGAAGAAGAATACAGACCATCGTATGATTCCATAGAAAAATCAACCAATCCGTCCTTTTCAGGACGACAAAAAATATTTGAAAAGAGAAAGAAAATTGCGTCAAGCTACATTTGTATGAAAAAAATAAAAATTCTCAATAATTTTGTATTAGCCGTTGGCAGAATAACTGTTTTTCAAGTTCAAGTTCAAGTTTATTTTTTTCATCTGCTCTCTACACATAGTTATTTAATAACTTATTAACTAACAATATTTCTTAAGTCTATAGATTAAAAATACTTAGCATAAAGTCTTATTTTTCTAAGTTTATCTAAATAATACGATAAGGGGGGGTCACACATTTAATGTTACCTAAAATTAATTCAAAAAATTCTATAATACTTTAATGTAAATAAATTAACATTAATGAATTCCCTTAAAAAAAGATGAATAAAAAAAGGGACCCTAAATAACTGTTTTTCGTTGTCAGTTGCATATTTGTGTTGTCGTTGTTGTTGTCTCTTATGATTTCAGGAATAGAGCGAGCGCGAGAGAGGAGAGATCGTGGCGTCACCAAATGAGTATGTATACTATGAGGTAGAAGAAGAAGCATGTGGCAGTTGGTGGTGGCTGGCTGGCTGGGTAGTAATTTTATGTGAAAAAATCGTACCCCGGCGCATTCTTGGGGAAGGCATAAAGTAGACGATTTGCAAGGGAATTTTGGCGGCAAAGTAGTGTTTTGGTGGAAATAAATCGACGCATACATGAAAATAAAAGCGCATTGTGGTGCTATGAAAAATTTGGAACCAAAAAAATAGAATAAAAGTAACATAGTAAAATGAAAATTAACGAAAATAATTACAAAGAAAAATAAAATAACGTAAATTAATAATTAAATTAAATTAAAATAAGAAAATTTTAGAAAATTAAGGCAAAATTAATGAAAATTTAAGCAAATTTTAATGAAAATATTTGAAAATAAATTAAAGAAATTTCGAATAATAAATAGATTTTATGAAAATAAAAGATACTTTAAATGAAATCAAAATTTTTTAAATTAATGAAAAGGAAATAAATTAAATAATTTTAAATAAAAGGAAAAGTGATTTTTAAAAAATAATCTAATGAAAAATTAAATTAATTGAAAATTAAATAAGAAAATTTAACATAAATAAAATAAAATAAAATTAATTTAATGAAGAATTTTTAAATAAAATTCAGTGATTTTAATTAAAAAAAAAAAATAATGATTTTAATTTTCGATACAATTTTAAAGGAAATTATAAGTGAATAATTTAGAAATTTTTAATGAAATTTTTGAAAATAATATGAATCAACGATCTATTTATTAAATATTTTTAACAATTTAAAATAAAATTTTGAGAAAATATGCAACAATGTTTAAAAAAAGTCAAAATGAAATTACTTTGCTACCACAGCATGGTTGTTCTTTAGTAATATTGACTAAACAGCACCAATACATACATAAAGCGACGCTATGTTATACTCATATAATACGAAAAGGAAGAAGAAGAAGAACTAAATGTGTTTAGCGATGTGAGTTGCCGACGGCATGTTTGTGATCGGGAATAAAATACGAGACATCGGTAAAAGAAGGTTTTCGGTGAAAATATTCTGGAGAAAATTGAAACGAGTAAGTATTTATATTTTTTCTTTATTTGATTTTTAGACATTTTTCACGAATTGTGAGAAAAAAAATACGAGAAAGCTGAAAAAGAAAATTATTAGAAATTTTGACATAAAATTCTTATATTTCCTAAGGTAAGTGTTTATTTTTTATTTATTTTAATTTAAAAAATAGTTTTCAACAAGAAAGTATCTCTTTTTTGATATATTTTGTGGTCCTGAAAAGGACCGATTGTTTTGTTGTAAAAAAAGATTTCTCCAAATTGCGTCAAGAATTTGTTTAACCGCCGAAACCGTACAAGGTACGGCCTTGTCTCTTCAAAGCATATACGACATCCATAGCGGTGACGGTTTTACGCTTAGCATGTTCGGTGTAGGTGACAGCATCACGAATAACGTTTTCCAAAAACACCTTCAGAACACCACGAGTTTCTTCGTAAATCAGGCCAGAGATACGTTTTACACCGCCACGACGAGCCAAACGTCTAATAGCTGGCTTGGTAATACCTTGGATGTTATCACGGAGCACTTTCCTGTGACGTTTAGCGCCACCTTTTCCCAAGCCTTTACCACCTTTACCACGACCAGTCATTTTTTCACTTTAGTTTATTTCACTTATCACTTCACGAACAGTTTGAGCACTAATGTTTTTTTCCGGCGATTCCGCTCGTATTTATACAAAATTTGAGGCTCTCTCCAACCATTTAACGCACAAGTAAAGTATGTACAGTTATATGTGTGTGTGTACATTTGCCGTTAGTATTGTATGTTCTCTCTTGTGTGTGCGTGTACATTTGGTATACGGATAGGTAAGAATTCACTAACATATCAACCCCGAAAGTTGATGCTAACAGCACAATTTTCTATAAATACTCGTTTTCGTGGCGATGGCAACGTTATTACAGTGTCTACCGTGTTTGTGTGCATATCTCTAGTGAAGTGAAAAAAATTCAAGTGAAAAATGGCTCGTACTAAGCAAACTGCCCGTAAATCGACCGGTGGAAAGGCTCCCCGTAAACAACTAGCTACCAAAGCTGCCCGTAAGAGTGCCCCAGCCACCGGCGGTGTTAAGAAGCCTCATCGTTTCCGTCCTGGTACAGTTGCTTTGCGTGAAATCCGTCGTTACCAGAAGAGTACTGAATTGTTGATCCGCAAATTGCCCTTCCAACGTTTGGTTCGTGAAATCGCTCAAGATTTCAAAACTGACTTGCGTTTCCAGAGCTCTGCTGTTATGGCCTTGCAAGAAGCCAGTGAAGCCTACTTGGTTGGTCTTTTCGAAGATACTAACTTGTGCGCCATCCATGCTAAGCGTGTCACCATCATGCCTAAGGATATCCAATTGGCCAGACGTATTCGTGGAGAACGTGCTTAAATTCTTGACGTTTTAAAAGCAACAATTTTACAACAAAACAATCGGTCCTTTTCAGGACCACAAATATTTTACAAAAAAGAGATATTTTTACTCAATCTACAATTTTTAGTATTTTTTTGAAATAAATAAAAATAATTTAGGGCTATGATTATTTTTCAACAATTAACATTTTTTATAATAAAGATATATTTTTTGATGTTGTTTTTTTTTTTTCGTTGATGATTTTTCGACACTTTATTTTTTTATTTAATTTTTTATTTTATTTTGATCGAATATTTTATTTTTTGAATTTTATTTGAATTTTTTGAATTATCCATTTTGATATTTTCCTTTAATTTGCAAAATTATTATCATTTTTGTACTCCCTCTTCGAAAAAAAATGCAATGACTCATAAAAACAACCACCACATACATTTTGCTAACGGGATTTTTTTTGTCCATTTTGTTTTTTTCCTTTTCCCGTTAAACAAAAAATTGCTCTCTTTATGATTTTTGGCGCGACATTTGTCTATTTCTCTCATTTTATTCCCCTTCGATCATTTTTTTCTGTTGTGGACTATTCAATTTAACGGGAAAAATTCTCTGCCTTCAATTTCTACGAATTATTTCATGTGAATTTTAAAAATTTCCAGCTAAAATGTTGCCCTCCTATTTAATTTTTTTCAGGAATGATGTATGAAATATGTTTTTTTCATTTTCAGCAAAATTTTGAATTGTTTTATACGCATTTTAAGACATTTAAATATGAATTTTCTCCATATGGAATTACAAAATTATTTATGCCCGATGTATTTAGAGAAATTGGTAATAATTTATTATTTTCAAAAATTGAAGAAGAAAATAATTGATTTGTTCAGAATTTTGATGTAAAATATAATTAAAAGTATTATAAAAAGGAATTCCAATAATATCTACCTTTGAAGTTGATCGAAAATCATTTTTGTAAAACGCAATTAATTTCATGACATTTCTAAGTGTTCTAGTTGATATTTGCCTGTAAAGAGGAATTTCTTTTTGGGAATATTTTTTTATAAAATTAACAAAAAATTGACAAAATAACGTAGAAAATGGCTTTTAATACTATTTTTTATAAATTATAGAACAAATTATGTTAAAATTCACAAAAAATATTGCAAAATGAAAATACATAACCGTTTGTCAGTGAATGCCTGTACATTGGTAGTATGAAGTATTCTGGGGATTTTGTAACTTTTCCCCGTAAATTATGACTTTTTGTGAATAATGTTATATTTTGATGTAAATATACAAATTCTGAAATGTTTTTTAAGAAATTTTTATAAAACTTATTAAGATTTGAGCTTTCAAATTTATTTCAAGAAAAACTTTTCTTCATTGAAATTATGCCAACAAGAGGATTTCTGCTGTCATAGACCACATAATAATTTCAATTTTTTCACATAGTAAAATATGAAATTGCATCAATATTTTTCTTTGATCCTAAAGTAAACATATCAGGCTACATTTTCAAAAAGAATTTTCAATTAAATTTTCGTAAAAAATTTGATTTTTTTAAATTTTAGTTGGAAATTTGTGATTACATTTTTATAATCTGCCAAGTTAAACGTTTATAATTCACAAACGGCAAGTGATAATTACACCAAACTTTCTTTAAAACATAGCCTGAAATCTATACTTTAAAGGTATAAAACATTTTTAGTGAAAATTATCAAAGCTTCTTCAGGAAAATTTAATTTCTCCGAAAACTTTTGTAAAAAATTAAACACGCTTCCACACAATCTTTCGAAAAATTTACCAATTGACTACTATGCACATCTCATCTTTTCGATGTACCTACACTTTAGCTCGCCGCTAACAAAAATAATAGTACACATAAATTTGTGAGTGTATTTGTGTTAACAGTGAAATATAAACCAAACAGTGAATAACCATGTCTGACGCCGCCGTTGTTGAAGCCACCGCCTCCCCAGTTGCCGCTGTTGAGAAAAAGGCACCAAAAAAAGCCGCTGCCAAAGCAAAGAAGCCATCAGCTGCCCCTACCCACCCTCCAACCCAGCAAATGGTTGATGCCGCCATCAAGACCCTGAAGGAACGTGGAGGTTCATCATTGCCCGCCATCAAGAAATACTTGGCCAGCACCTACAAAGTAGATGCCCAAAAATTGGCCCCCTTCATCAAGAAGTACTTGAAAGGTGCCGTTGCCAGTGGAAAATTGATCCAAACTAAAGGTAAGGGTGCTTCTGGTTCATTCAAATTGTCTGCTTCGGCCTCTAAGGAACCCAAAGCTAAGACTGCTGAAAAGAAGAAGAAGGCCCCAGCCGCTGGTGACAAAAAGAAGAAGGCTGCCGCCCCTAAAAAGGCCGCTGGTGAGAAGAAGGCAGCTGCCAAAAAACCCTCTGCCGCCAAGAAGACCGCTGAAAAGAAGAAGGCCGACAAAACAAAGGCAAAGGCTGCCAAGAAAACCGGTACAGTTAAAGCTAAACCAGCAAAGACCGCCGCCAAAGCATCTGCCACTAAACCAAAGGCACCCAAGGCAAAAACTGCAGCTGCTAAGCCCAAAAAGGCCGCAGCAGCAAAGAAGCCAGCTGCTAAGAAAACCGCCGCCAAGAAGTAATTTTTCCCAGAAAGATTACTTTTTCCACAATATTTTCGATATTCGAAAACATACTATCTAACAGCCCTTTTCAGGGCTACAAATTAAATTAAAAAAGAGAAAAATATTTTCAACAGTTATCGTATATATTTTTGTTACCTAAATAAATAAGTAAATTTGTACACGTGTTTGATTTTGGGAAAAAAAATTACTTTCGCTAATTACTGTTCTTATTAGGTAATTTTATTGAGCCAATATAATCGAGGACGCCACTGGATTATTTTTTAACCCAGGTCATAAAAGATAATAAAATATTTAAATTTTTTCCTAATTACCCACAGGTCATAATTCTCGAAAATCCCCATAATTTGGTCAATTTTATAATTTCTACTTAATTTTGAAAATTTTGTCATTTTCATATTCTCTCAAATTTCACAAATTTCACCCAGAAATGACATTTTGGCAAAATATTTACATTTTCCATCAATATATTTTTTCCTTTGAAAATTTCTGCCTCAGCCTTATATTTCGTTGCTTTGCCGTTGTGCTGTAACAAAATGCTCACACATACATGATGCCCATTCGATGTTGATCAACGACGGCAAGGCAAATCACCACTAACACACGCACACATACACGACGACGATGGCTGTTATAGCATATCGCACAAGCAAGCAAGCAAAGGTTACACATAGGCACATATGCGAGTTAGCTAAATGCATGGAAAAATCATTGTATAGAGAAAAATATATTTCTTATGGAATTTTATTCGTTTATTACTAAATAATGATAAATTGTAGCTTCAACAAAAATATGATCTCTTTTGAAATGTTTTTTGTGGCCCTGAAAAGGGCCTTTTAAGGTAGTATTTCGACGCATGAAAATGAAAAATATCAAGACATTTACTTGGAGCTGGTGTATTTAGTAACAGCCTTGGTACCTTCACTGACGGCGTGCTTAGCCAATTCACCGGGCAACAATAGACGGACGGCGGTCTGGATTTCCCGACTGGTGATGGTCGAGCGCTTGTTGTAGTGGGCCAAACGAGAGGCTTCGGCGGCAATACGTTCGAAGATATCGTTGACGAAACTGTTCATGATGCTCATGGCCTTGGAGGAGATACCGGTGTCGGGATGGACTTGCTTCAACACTTTGTAAATGTAGATAGCGTAACTCTCCTTACGCTTGGTACGTCTCTTCGACTTATCGCCCTTGGTAATGTTCTTTTGGGCTTTGCCGGCCTTCTTTGCTGCTTTACCACTGGTTTTAGGAGGCATTTTCACTTATTATTTTTTTGAATCACACAAACACTTTTAACACTGTTCACAAATGATAACCAAAACGGGCAGCTATACAGAATTTGTAGATTGTAGTCGACAAGAATTTCAGGTAGTCACAGCTAGCAGGCACACACAAGGCAAACCACCCCATTATTGAAGAAATGTGTGTGTGAGAAAAGTATAAATAGCACGTTTCGATCCGAAAATTTTTATCATTTGTGTTTTTCAGTGCTTAAGTGAAGTGTTTAAAACTAAAATAAAGTGAAAATGTCTGGTCGTGGTAAAGGTGGCAAAGTTAAGGGAAAGGCAAAGTCCCGTTCCAATCGTGCTGGTCTTCAATTCCCCGTCGGTCGTATCCATCGTCTGTTGCGCAAAGGCAACTATGCTGAGCGTGTTGGTGCCGGTGCTCCCGTCTATTTAGCCGCTGTCATGGAATATTTGGCTGCTGAAGTCTTGGAATTGGCTGGCAATGCTGCCCGTGACAACAAGAAGACTCGTATCATTCCCCGTCACTTGCAATTGGCCATCCGTAACGACGAAGAATTGAACAAATTGCTGTCTGGCGTTACCATTGCCCAAGGTGGTGTATTGCCAAACATCCAAGCTGTTCTCTTGCCCAAGAAGACCGAAAAGAAAGCCTAAATTATTTCGAAAGGTATTATGGAATGAAAAAGAAGAAGAATACAGACCATCGTATGATTCCATAGAAAAATCAACCAATCCGTCCTTTTCAGGACGACAAAAAATATTTGAAAAGAGAAAGAAAATTGCGTCAAGCTACATTTGTATGAAAAAAATAAAAATTCTCAATAATTTTGTATTAGCCGTTGGCAGAATAACTGTTTTTCAAGTTCAAGTTCAAGTTTATTTTTTTCATCTGCTCTCTACACATAGTTATTTAATAACTTATTAACTAACAATATTTCTTAAGTCTATAGATTAAAAATACTTAGCATAAAGTCTTATTTTTCTAAGTTTATCTAAATAATACGATAAGGGGGGGTCACACATTTAATGTTACCTAAAATTAATTCAAAAAATTCTATAATACTTTAATGTAAATAAATTAACATTAATGAATTCCCTTAAAAAAAGATGAATAAAAAAAGGGACCCTAAATAACTGTTTTTCGTTGTCAGTTGCATATTTGTGTTGTCGTTGTTGTTGTCTCTTATGATTTCAGGAATAGAGCGAGCGCGAGAGAGGAGAGATCGTGGCGTCACCAAATGAGTATGTATACTATGAGGTAGAAGAAGAAGCATGTGGCAGTTGGTGGTGGCTGGCTGGCTGGGTAGTAATTTTATGTGAAAAAATCGTACCCCGGCGCATTCTTGGGGAAGGCATAAAGTAGACGATTTGCAAGGGAATTTTGGCGGCAAAGTAGTGTTTTGGTGGAAATAAATCGACGCATACATGAAAATAAAAGCGCATTGTGGTGCTATGAAAAATTTGGAACCAAAAAAATAGAATAAAAGTAACATAGTAAAATGAAAATTAACGAAAATAATTACAAAGAAAAATAAAATAACGTAAATTAATAATTAAATTAAATTAAAATAAGAAAATTTTAGAAAATTAAGGCAAAATTAATGAAAATTTAAGCAAATTTTAATGAAAATATTTGAAAATAAATTAAAGAAATTTCGAATAATAAATAGATTTTATGAAAATAAAAGATACTTTAAATGAAATCAAAATTTTTTAAATTAATGAAAAGGAAATAAATTAAATAATTTTAAATAAAAGGAAAAGTGATTTTTAAAAAATAATCTAATGAAAAATTAAATTAATTGAAAATTAAATAAGAAAATTTAACATAAATAAAATAAAATAAAATTAATTTAATGAAGAATTTTTAAATAAAATTCAGTGATTTTAATTAAAAAAAAAAAATAATGATTTTAATTTTCGATACAATTTTAAAGGAAATTATAAGTGAATAATTTAGAAATTTTTAATGAAATTTTTGAAAATAATATGAATCAACGATCTATTTATTAAATATTTTTAACAATTTAAAATAAAATTTTGAGAAAATATGCAACAATGTTTAAAAAAAGTCAAAATGAAATTACTTTGCTACCACAGCATGGTTGTTCTTTAGTAATATTGACTAAACAGCACCAATACATACATAAAGCGACGCTATGTTATACTCATATAATACGAAAAGGAAGAAGAAGAAGAACTAAATGTGTTTAGCGATGTGAGTTGCCGACGGCATGTTTGTGATCGGGAATAAAATACGAGACATCGGTAAAAGAAGGTTTTCGGTGAAAATATTCTGGAGAAAATTGAAACGAGTAAGTATTTATATTTTTTCTTTATTTGATTTTTAGACATTTTTCACGAATTGTGAGAAAAAAAATACGAGAAAGCTGAAAAAGAAAATTATTAGAAATTTTGACATAAAATTCTTATATTTCCTAAGGTAAGTGTTTATTTTTTATTTATTTTAATTTAAAAAATAGTTTTCAACAAGAAAGTATCTCTTTTTTGATATATTTTGTGGTCCTGAAAAGGACCGATTGTTTTGTTGTAAAAAAAGATTTCTCCAAATTGCGTCAAGAATTTGTTTAACCGCCGAAACCGTACAAGGTACGGCCTTGTCTCTTCAAAGCATATACGACATCCATAGCGGTGACGGTTTTACGCTTAGCATGTTCGGTGTAGGTGACAGCATCACGAATAACGTTTTCCAAAAACACCTTCAGAACACCACGAGTTTCTTCGTAAATCAGGCCAGAGATACGTTTTACACCGCCACGACGAGCCAAACGTCTAATAGCTGGCTTGGTAATACCTTGGATGTTATCACGGAGCACTTTCCTGTGACGTTTAGCGCCACCTTTTCCCAAGCCTTTACCACCTTTACCACGACCAGTCATTTTTTCACTTTAGTTTATTTCACTTATCACTTCACGAACAGTTTGAGCACTAATGTTTTTTTCCGGGTTCTTTATTGTTTCCCAAAATTCATTTATACATTTTTCTTAAAAACTATTATTTTATAACTAATCCTAGCAGAATAATTTCTTTTTCAAGGAATATAACTATTAGTATAATAAGGTAACAGGTAGACCAGCCCTTCTGAAAGTTAGGATATAAATTGACTAAGTCAATCAATTAAGGAGTATATTTTGCAAGAAAAATGGGTAAAAAAACTTGCAATGCATTTAAAATATATAAACTAGCCTAAAAAAAACTAAAAAACAAAACAAATAAAATAAATAAATAAAACAAACAAAAATTATAATTCATTGTACTTAAAACTACTATTTACACTATTTACAAGTTTAAATTTTACAGATTTTGTTTAATATTGGTCTGTTGTATATATTGTATCTTCAATGTTATATG
This sequence comes from Musca domestica, assembly GCF_030504385.1. NCBI lineage: Eukaryota > Metazoa > Arthropoda > Insecta > Diptera > Muscidae > Musca > Musca domestica. The sequence goes on along the minus strand of NW_026712383.1, from coordinate 1,262,405 downwards.
TACCATATGGTCTGTTATAAAAGAGTATGTTGTCATTATTGTCAAATAACATATTATTATTGTTTAAATTTATAAGGCACATTGGAGAAAGGTGACCATCATTGGAAAGAAGTCTTTGAAATTGCTCGTCACTTACAGTAGAGTTTCTTAATAAGTGATTTTCATGGCTGACACAGCCCTCAACAGTTTTAATTGCAAGTTTGGTCATAAATTTGTCAATTCTTATGAGTTTAGCAGTATTGTATAAATCAATGCAAGATGGAGATGTGAAAGAACCGTCTGGCAATCGTCGAGTTTTCATATTTAGGCAGTAGCCAAGCATTTTTCGTTCAAAAATGCGGATTTTTTCCATTTGTCTCGATGAAACAGCAAACCAAATGGGAAATGCATATCCAATTACCGGTCTAATAAGTTGTTTATACAGGCACATTTTAACATTTGTACTAAGACCATTCTTCCTATAAAGTGCTCTGCTTATTCTATGAAAACTTTTTTTGGCTTTTCTTAGAATATAGTCAATATGAGCAATGAAGTTGAGTTTCTCATCTAATATAACTCCTAAGTATTTTAACTCCTTGACATTTTCTATTCTTTGCCCATTAATTATAACTGAAGGTATGAATTTCCTTCCATTTTTATAAAGTCTACCTTTTTTCCCTTTAAATGTAATTGCTTTGCACTTGTCTATATTCAGGCGTAATTTCCATTTATCAAAATACATATTTAGTTCTTCTAAATAATTATTAATTTTTTTGTTGGCAATTTTAGCTCTAGGGTGGGTGGCCGCAATTAGGATGTCATCGGCATAAGTTATTACAAGTGACTCATTTGCTGGTAATGGTATATCCGCAAGGTAAATATTATATAATGCTGGACCAAGAACAGAGCCTTGGGGTACTCCAGCTTTTATTGGTTTTGTAGTGGAACTTTCTCCTTGAATACATACAGAGAATGACCTATTTAATAAATAATTTTGGACAATTCTGACTAGTGAAATGTTAAATTTGAAAGTATCTCTCATTTTTTCTATTAGTCCTTCATGCCACACTGTGTCAAAGGCCTTTTCAAAGTCAAGGCTAACAGCTAGTGTGGCACTTCTATTATTTAAACCAGTTGCAATTTTATTTGAGAGTGTTACTAAAGCATGGGATGTAGATAGGTTCTTCCTAAATCCAAATTGGAAGTCCTTTAAAATACTATTTTTTTCCAGATGGTCATTGATTATGTCCAATAAGTATGTTTCTAGGAGTTTGCCAATATTAGAAAGTAGCGAAATAGGACGGTAGTTTTTAGGTGATGTGGGGTCTTTTCCTGGCTTAAGCACAGGTACTACACATGCGTGCTTCCATTTTTTTGGAAAGTATGCAATGTTTATACAGTGGTTAAAGAGTATAACAAATTTTGTCAGAAACGTGCTATTTATTTTCTTTAGAATAAAATTGGGTATTCCATCATCACCACTACTTTTTTTATTTTTTAAATTACTAATAATTAATCGTAAATTATTTAAATTTATCAATTTTATGTTTCCTAATTCATTTGAAATAGTAGACCCATCCGCTAGAACCTCATTTCCAAAGTTGAAAATTGGAGCTTGTTCCTCATTATTTTCAGGAGAGGAGAGAGCATTATAGCTATCCTGAATTTTGGAATATTCATACGAAATGGTTTCTGCCTTAGTCTTATTGTCAGAAATATTTTGACCCTGGTCATTTTTCAAAGTAGGGATATTAACGCGTTTTATGCCACAAAATCTATTTACTTCCCTGAATGTATCATTGTTGCATTTGATATTATTTAATATGTTTGTGTAGTAATTTCTTTCAAATAAGCTTATTTTTTCTTTAATTAATTGATCCATCCTTCTTAGGATTGCACTGAGTGTATCATATTCAGAACGGTCTAGCACTCTAAATTTCCTTCTTCTGACATTTTTCTTTTGTCTTATTAAGTCAAGTATTTCTTGTGGCAATTCTATTAATGTTCCATATTTAGGAGTGTATTTCTGGAGACTAATATTCATAGCTTCTTTAATAATTTCTGATAGTGTCTCAACCTCCTTGTCTATTTCATCAGCATGAACAGTCCTATCCAGTGGAAGGCAGAGTCTATGCATATTTTGTTCTAAAAATTGATTAAATTCTCTTTTTTTAAAAGTATTAAAATTAAACAAAACTTCTTTTTTGCACTTTTCCAGCCTTAATGTTTGTACAGTTATCATAATGGCTTTGTGATCTGAATTATAGTCTAAAGTTTCAGCACAGTCAAGACCATTTGTGGAGAAAACATCTATATTGGAGGTGGTGATAAATATGTCAATGTATGAGTGCGCATTAAAATCACTTCTAGTTGGACCATTAGTTTGTCTTATTAAAATGTTAGGGGATGTATCTAACCACTCACAGAGTACTCTACCACTAGCATTAGTTACATTCCCTCCCCATAGAGGGTTTTTTGCATTCAGATCTGCTCCTATTATGGCATGCTTATTACCTATTATGCTGCTTATTTTTAAAAGGTCCTCCATCAGAACATTTTCTTGTGGCCTTTTATATAAAGCCATTACTATTAAGCTGTTGTTTTGTCCTTTAAGCTCAACTACTGTACCCTCAATTTCACCTAAATTAACATTTATTTGTTCCGCCTTGATCCATCTTCTAACCATTATTGCAGTGCCACCACCACGACCATCCACCCTATTTTGCCGAAAGATATTATAATGTTTTTCATGAAAATTATGCCTGGGAGCCAACTTATGTTCAGCAATTAACAAAATGTCAGGATTGTGTTTTTCAATAAATAGATGTAGGTAATGCCTCCTGTGTCTAGACACAATAGAGTTTACATTGATGAATATTACTTTTAGCTTATTCATTGTTTTAATTCAAGTAAGAGATTAAATATAGCTTGGGCTCTTTCTTCATCAGTTTTGAGATTTATTCGATTTTTGGCATAAATATCAATTTTCTTTAATATGGTAAGCATGTCCTTACCTATGTATTTTTTACAATCTTCATTAAATACTTGGAAAGCATTAGATTGCATGTTATTGCTACCATTATTTGATGCGTTATTGTGGGCCTTAGTAACGCTTGAATATGAAATACTGGAATTTACTATCATAGGATTATAATTCTTTTTATTTGTAGGAGTATTTGATATAGATTTTCCTCTAATTTTTTCTAAAATTTTAAGCCTACTAGGGCACTGTTTATAGCTAGCTACATGTCCGTATTCCTTGCAGTTAACGCAATAAACAGGTTTGCCAATTTGTTTAACAACTTTTCCGGTAATTGGATCTGTGATTATTTGTTCGACATTATTTTGCTCTTTAGGTGGTATTTGGCATTCTTTAGGGCCATGTGGTTGGTCACATTTCACGCATCTGTAGGGCATGTTACAGTTTCCTGCAATATGTCCAGCACGCTGACAGTTTCTACATTGTATTAAATCTTCTCTTTTATAGCTTTCTATTGATACTCCACATTGTAAAATAAATTTTTGTCTCATAAATGCTTTTATATCACTATCTCTGGATAGCTGTATTATCCAATTACTTCCTTTAAGTTCTATAATATTTAAAATTTTTATATGTAATTCATTTTCTCTCTCTTTATAGTAGTTTAAAATGTCCTCTTTCTCAAATGCGCCTGTTAATTTTTTAATTAATAATGAAATTGGTTTTTCTTCTTTTGGAGTATATGTAAAAAATGAATAATTGTTTTCAATAAGAAATTCTTTAACTTTTGAATGATCTTCAGATTTAGATAATTTCAAGGAAGTTAAGTTCTTATTTATAACGTTGAAAGTAAACAAGTTATGTCCTAGCAGGTTATTTAATTTGTTTGATATCTCTTTTATATTAACATTATATATTTTGAATATAGGTGGAGGGCTGGTCTTACCTGGTTTGTCTAAAGTATTTATATTTGTTTGAGAATCCTTTTGAGTTTCATCGCTACAGCTAGGCGCCATTTCCACGTTCAAGTTAGATGCATCCATTTTTTCTTCAGTGTTAATGTCGTTTATAACTCGGACGGTAACATTTCTTTTTGGTTTACGTCTGGTATTCGCCATACCGAAGCCTTCGCTCGCTTCAGCAGCCCAGTCAGTGTTTAAATTATTATTCTGTTGAGATGTTTTATTTTTCGTAACATCATTTTCAATGTCTGTGTGTGTTAAATCTTCATTTACATGTTTATTATTAGGTTGATCAGTAATTTCATTGTTTTTCAGTTTTTTAATTTCATTTTCCAATTCCTTTATTTTTATTTTCATGCTTTCGCGATCCTTCATAACTTCATTTAAAATGGAATGTAGTTTTTGATTACGTTCATTTTCACTTTCAAGGTCTTTCTTTAATTTAAAAATTTGTTCTTCATCTGTATCACTAGAGATATTTTTTCCTTTTTTACGCTTTCTATGCTTTCCTTTAACTTCACTTGTGCTTTCGGTATTAGTACTACCTTGGTCAGAAAAAACTTCACCAGGATCCATTTTTAGGCAGTTCTTTTTAATGTTTTTGGGACTCAGGCAACTTTGCCTTACCCCTTTTAGAAGTGTAAGTTCACTTAGATTTGTTTCTTTTAGTTCACTCACTTTGAGAACACTGAATAAAAGCTTTTAATTTACCCTTCACTGCACTTTTAATTAGTCACTTTTTAAATAGCTATCACGATGTGCACTGTTTCACTGCTCGCGGCAAAGTCCTCGTTTTTTTCCGGTGTTTTTTTTTTTTTTCCGGCGATTCCGCTCGTATTTATACAAAATTTGAGGCTCTCTCCAACCATTTAACGCACAAGTAAAGTATGTACAGTTATATGTGTGTGTGTACATTTGCCGTTAGTATTGTATGTTCTCTCTTGTGTGTGCGTGTACATTTGGTATACGGATAGGTAAGAATTCACTAACATATCAACCCCGAAAGTTGATGCTAACAGCACAATTTTCTATAAATACTCGTTTTCGTGGCGATGGCAACGTTATTACAGTGTCTACCGTGTTTGTGTGCATATCTCTAGTGAAGTGAAAAAAATTCAAGTGAAAAATGGCTCGTACTAAGCAAACTGCCCGTAAATCGACCGGTGGAAAGGCTCCCCGTAAACAACTAGCTACCAAAGCTGCCCGTAAGAGTGCCCCAGCCACCGGCGGTGTTAAGAAGCCTCATCGTTTCCGTCCTGGTACAGTTGCTTTGCGTGAAATCCGTCGTTACCAGAAGAGTACTGAATTGTTGATCCGCAAATTGCCCTTCCAACGTTTGGTTCGTGAAATCGCTCAAGATTTCAAAACTGACTTGCGTTTCCAGAGCTCTGCTGTTATGGCCTTGCAAGAAGCCAGTGAAGCCTACTTGGTTGGTCTTTTCGAAGATACTAACTTGTGCGCCATCCATGCTAAGCGTGTCACCATCATGCCTAAGGATATCCAATTGGCCAGACGTATTCGTGGAGAACGTGCTTAAATTCTTGACGTTTTAAAAGCAACAATTTTACAACAAAACAATCGGTCCTTTTCAGGACCACAAATATTTTACAAAAAAGAGATATTTTTACTCAATCTACAATTTTTAGTATTTTTTTGAAATAAATAAAAATAATTTAGGGCTATGATTATTTTTCAACAATTAACATTTTTTATAATAAAGATATATTTTTTGATGTTGTTTTTTTTTTTTCGTTGATGATTTTTCGACACTTTATTTTTTTATTTAATTTTTTTATTTTATTTTGATCGAATATTTTATTTTTTGAATTTTATTTGAATTTTTTGAATTATCCATTTTGATATTTTCCTTTAATTTGCAAAATTATTATCATTTTTGTACTCCCTCTTCGAAAAAAAATGCAATGACTCATAAAAACAACCACCACATACATTTTGCTAACGGGATTTTTTTTGTCCATTTTGTTTTTTTCCTTTTCCCGTTAAACAAAAAATTGCTCTCTTTATGATTTTTGGCGCGACATTTGTCTATTTCTCTCATTTTATTCCCCTTCGATCATTTTTTTCTGTTGTGGACTATTCAATTTAACGGGAAAAATTCTCTGCCTTCAATTTCTACGAATTATTTCATGTGAATTTTAAAAATTTCCAGCTAAAATGTTGCCCTCCTATTTAATTTTTTTCAGGAATGATGTATGAAATATGTTTTTTTCATTTTCAGCAAAATTTTGAATTGTTTTATACGCATTTTAAGACATTTAAATATGAATTTTCTCCATATGGAATTACAAAATTATTTATGCCCGATGTATTTAGAGAAATTGGTAATAATTTATTATTTTCAAAAATTGAAGAAGAAAATAATTGATTTGTTCAGAATTTTGATGTAAAATATAATTAAAAGTATTATAAAAAGGAATTCCAATAATATCTACCTTTGAAGTTGATCGAAAATCATTTTTGTAAAACGCAATTAATTTCATGACATTTCTAAGTGTTCTAGTTGATATTTGCCTGTAAAGAGGAATTTCTTTTTGGGAATATTTTTTTATAAAATTAACAAAAAATTGACAAAATAACGTAGAAAATGGCTTTTAATACTATTTTTTATAAATTATAGAACAAATTATGTTAAAATTCACAAAAAATATTGCAAAATGAAAATACATAACCGTTTGTCAGTGAATGCCTGTACATTGGTAGTATGAAGTATTCTGGGGATTTTGTAACTTTTCCCCGTAAATTATGACTTTTTGTGAATAATGTTATATTTTGATGTAAATATACAAATTCTGAAATGTTTTTTAAGAAATTTTTATAAAACTTATTAAGATTTGAGCTTTCAAATTTATTTCAAGAAAAACTTTTCTTCATTGAAATTATGCCAACAAGAGGATTTCTGCTGTCATAGACCACATAATAATTTCAATTTTTTCACATAGTAAAATATGAAATTGCATCAATATTTTTCTTTGATCCTAAAGTAAACATATCAGGCTACATTTTCAAAAAGAATTTTCAATTAAATTTTCGTAAAAAATTTGATTTTTTTAAATTTTAGTTGGAAATTTGTGATTACATTTTTATAATCTGCCAAGTTAAACGTTTATAATTCACAAACGGCAAGTGATAATTACACCAAACTTTCTTTAAAACATAGCCTGAAATCTATACTTTAAAGGTATAAAACATTTTTAGTGAAAATTATCAAAGCTTCTTCAGGAAAATTTAATTTCTCCGAAAACTTTTGTAAAAAATTAAACACGCTTCCACACAATCTTTCGAAAAATTTACCAATTGACTACTATGCACATCTCATCTTTTCGATGTACCTACACTTTAGCTCGCCGCTAACAAAAATAATAGTACACATAAATTTGTGAGTGTATTTGTGTTAACAGTGAAATATAAACCAAACAGTGAATAACCATGTCTGACGCCGCCGTTGTTGAAGCCACCGCCTCCCCAGTTGCCGCTGTTGAGAAAAAGGCACCAAAAAAAGCCGCTGCCAAAGCAAAGAAGCCATCAGCTGCCCCTACCCACCCTCCAACCCAGCAAATGGTTGATGCCGCCATCAAGACCCTGAAGGAACGTGGAGGTTCATCATTGCCCGCCATCAAGAAATACTTGGCCAGCACCTACAAAGTAGATGCCCAAAAATTGGCCCCCTTCATCAAGAAGTACTTGAAAGGTGCCGTTGCCAGTGGAAAATTGATCCAAACTAAAGGTAAGGGTGCTTCTGGTTCATTCAAATTGTCTGCTTCGGCCTCTAAGGAACCCAAAGCTAAGACTGCTGAAAAGAAGAAGAAGGCCCCAGCCGCTGGTGACAAAAAGAAGAAGGCTGCCGCCCCTAAAAAGGCCGCTGGTGAGAAGAAGGCAGCTGCCAAAAAACCCTCTGCCGCCAAGAAGACCGCTGAAAAGAAGAAGGCCGACAAAACAAAGGCAAAGGCTGCCAAGAAAACCGGTACAGTTAAAGCTAAACCAGCAAAGACCGCCGCCAAAGCATCTGCCACTAAACCAAAGGCACCCAAGGCAAAAACTGCAGCTGCTAAGCCCAAAAAGGCCGCAGCAGCAAAGAAGCCAGCTGCTAAGAAAACCGCCGCCAAGAAGTAATTTTTCCCAGAAAGATTACTTTTTCCACAATATTTTCGATATTCGAAAACATACTATCTAACAGCCCTTTTCAGGGCTACAAATTAAATTAAAAAAGAGAAAAATATTTATTTTCAACAGTTATCGTATATATTTGTTACCTAAAAAAAAATTGTACACGTGTTTGAAAAAATTACTTTCGCTAATTACTGTTCTTATTAGGTAATTTTATTGAGCCAATATAATCGTGGACGCCACTGGATTATTTTTTAACCCAGGTCATAAAAGATAATAAAATATTTAAAATTTTTCCTAATTACCCACAGGTCATAATTCTCGAAAATCCCCATAATTTGGTCAATTTTATAATTTCTACTTAATTTTGAAAAATTTGTCATTTTCATATTCTCTGTTAAATTTCATGAATTTCATCCAAAAATGACATTTTGGCAAAATATTTACATTTTCCATCAATACATTTTTTCCATTGAACATTTCTGCCTCAGCCTTATATTTCGTTGCTTTGCCGTTGTGCTGTATCAAAATGCTCACACATACATGATGCCCATTCGATGTTGATCAACGACGGCAAGGCAAATCACCACTAACACACGCACACATATACGACGACGATGGCTGTTTTAGCATATCGCACAAGCAAGCAAGCAAAGGTTAAACATAGGCACATATGCGAGTTAGCTAAATGTATGGAAAAATCATTGTATAGAGAAAAATATATTTCCTATGGAATTTTATTCGTTTATTACTAAATAATGATAAATTGTAGTTTCAACAAAAATATGATCTCTTTTGAAATGTTTTTTGTGGCCCTGAAAAGGGCCTTTTAAGGTAGTATTTCGACGCATGAAAATGAAAAATATCAAGACATTTACTTGGAGCTGGTGTATTTAGTAACAGCCTTGGTACCTTCACTGACGGCGTGCTTAGCCAATTCACCGGGCAACAATAGACGGACGGCGGTCTGGATTTCCCGACTGGTGATGGTCGAGCGCTTGTTGTAGTGGGCCAAACGAGAGGCTTCGGCGGCAATACGTTCGAAGATATCGTTGACGAAACTGTTCATGATGCTCATGGCCTTGGAGGAGATACCGGTGTCGGGATGGACTTGCTTCAACACTTTGTAAATGTAGATAGCGTAACTCTCCTTACGCTTGGTACGTCTCTTCGACTTATCGCCCTTGGTAATGTTCTTTTGGGCTTTGCCGGCCTTCTTTGCTGCTTTACCACTGGTTTTAGGAGGCATTTTCACTTATTATTTTTTTTTTGAATCACACAAACACTTTTAACACTGTTCACAAATGATAACCAAAACGGCCAGCTATACAGAATTTGTAGATTGTAGTCGACAAGAATTTCAGGTAGTCACAGCTAGTAGGCACACACAAGGCAAACCACCCCATTATTGAAGTAATGTGTGTGTGAGAAAAGTATAAATAGCACGTTTCGGGGCGAAAATTTTTATCATTTGTGTTTTTCAGTGCTTAAGTGAAGTGTTTAAAACTAAAATAAAGTGAAAATGTCTGGTCGTGGTAAAGGTGGCAAAGTTAAGGGAAAGGCAAAGTCCCGTTCCAATCGTGCTGGTCTTCAATTCCCCGTCGGTCGTATCCATCGTCTGTTGCGCAAAGGCAACTATGCTGAGCGTGTTGGTGCCGGTGCTCCCGTCTATTTAGCCGCTGTCATGGAATATTTGGCTGCTGAAGTCTTGGAATTGGCTGGCAATGCTGCCCGTGACAACAAGAAGACTCGTATCATTCCCCGTCACTTGCAATTGGCCATCCGTAACGACGAAGAATTGAACAAATTGCTGTCTGGCGTTACCATTGCCCAAGGTGGTGTATTGCCAAACATCCAAGCTGTTCTCTTGCCCAAGAAGACCGAAAAGAAAGCCTAAATTATCTCGAAAGGTATTATGGAATGAAGAAGAAGAATACAGACCATCGTATGATTCCATAGAAAAATCAACCAATCCGTCCTTTTCAGGACGACAAAAAATATTTGAAAAGAGAAAGAAAATTGCGTCAAGCTACATTTGTATGAAAAAATAAAAATTCTCAATAATGAGAGACGTTGGCAGAATAACTGTTTTTCGTTGTCAGTTGCATATTTGTGTTGTCGTTGTTGTTGTCTCTTATGATTTCAGGAATAGAGCGAGCGAGAGAGGAGAGATCGTGGCGTCACCAAATGAGTATGTATAACATGAAGAAGAAGCATGTGGCAGTTGGTGGTGGCTTCGCAGTAATTTTATGTGAAAAAATCGTACCCCGGCGCATTCTTTGGGGAAAAGGCATAAAGTAGATGATTTGCAAGGGAATTTTGGCGGCAAAGTAGTGTTTTGGTGGAAATAAATCGACGCATACATGAAAATAAAAGCGCATTGTGGTGCTATGGAAAATTTTAAACACAAAAAATAGAACAAAAGTAACATAGTAAAATGAAAATTAATGAAAATAATTACAAAGAAAAATAAAATAACGTAAATTAATAATTAAATTAAAATAAAATAAGAAAATTTTTAAAAATTAAGGCAAATATTAATGAAAATTTAAGCAAATTTTAATGAAAATATTTAAAGATAAATTAAAGAATTTTTGAATAATAAATACATTTTATGAAAATAAAAGATACTTTAAATGAAATCACAAATTTTTAAATTAATAATAAGGAAATAAATAAAATAATTTTAAATTAATAATAAGGAAATAAATAAAATAATTTTAAATAAAACGAAAATGTGATTTAAAAAAAAAATCTAATGAAAAATTAAATAGAAATTAATTGAAAATTAAATAAGAAAATTGAACATAAATAAAATAAAATTCATTTAATGAAGAATTTTTAAATAAAATTCAACGATTTTAATTTTCGATACAATTTTAAAGGAAATGATTAGTGAATAATTTGCAAATTTTTAATGAAATTTTTTAAAATAATATGAATCAACGATCTATTTAATAAATATTTTCAACAATTTCAAATTAAATTTTGAGAAAGATTCAACAATGTTTGAAAAAGTCAAAATGAAATTCCTTTGCTACCACAGCATGGTTGTTCTTTAGTAATATCAACTAAATAATACCAATACATACATAAAGCGACGCTATGTTATACTCATATTATACGAAAAGGAAGAAGAAGAATAACTAAATGTGTTTAGCGATGTGAGTTGCCGACGGCATGTTTATGATCGGGAATAAAATACGAGACATCGGTAAAACAAGGTTTTCGGTGAAAATATTCTGGAGAAAATTGAAACGAGTAAGTATTTATATTTTTTCTTTATTTGATTTTTAGACATTTTTCATGAATTGTGAGAAAAAAATACGAGAAAGCTGAAAAAGAAAATTATTAGAAATTTTAAAATAAAATTCCTATATTTCCTAAGGTAAGTGTTTATTTTTTATTTATTTTAATTTAAAAAATAGTTTTCAACAAGAAAGTATCTCTTTTTTGATATATTTTGTGGTCCTGAAAAGGACCGATTGTTTTGTTGTAAAAAAAGATTTCTCCAAATTGCGTCAAGAATTTGTTTAACCGCCGAAACCGTACAAGGTACGGCCTTGTCTCTTCAAAGCATATACGACATCCATAGCGGTGACGGTTTTACGCTTAGCATGTTCGGTGTAGGTGACAGCATCACGAATAACGTTTTCCAAGAACACCTTCAGAACACCACGAGTTTCTTCGTAAATCAGGCCAGAGATACGTTTTACACCGCCACGACGAGCCAAACGTCTAATAGCTGGCTTGGTAATACCTTGGATGTTATCACGGAGCACTTTCCTGTGACGTTTAGCGCCACCTTTTCCCAAGCCTTTACCACCTTTACCACGACCAGTCATTTTTTCACTTTAGTTTATTTCACTTATCACTTCACTCGTTTCGTTTTTTCGTTTTTGCCTATGGCCATATTTATTTGGTAGATAATCTTACAAACTAACAGGAATGGCTTACTGTGCTAGAAACCTAATTATATATAGCTATTCGCTATCTACTACTATTTACATAAAAATACGCTATGCTCCTGGCAGTTAGCATCTAATTACATTAAATGAAAAAGAAAAAACTTAAAAACATAAGTGCCCCAAAAAATCCAAAAATTAAAAATGGGCGAAATCAACTAATACATAACTTAAAAATAATATATATATATATAACTTAAAACTAAAACTTAAATGTAAGACTTAAGACTAATTTCTACTCACTACTATATACACTATATACAATTACTGTGTACTACTGTACACCGTATTCTCCATATCAAGGGTGTTGTAACGTCGATGGTAAAAACGAAGCTCACCATCGACGAACAACAGCCCTTCCTCATTCAGCCTTTTCAAGGCACCCGGGGGCAGGTACCATACATTCCTCAGTGCATCCGCGTCCAGGGTGCATCGCAGAGCGTTCTCCACCATCCTGTTGTTCAGTCCGTCAGTCTTGTCTAAGAATTCCAGTGCTCCTGTGACCAGGACCCTGTCAATTCTTTCCCCACCTGCCCTGTCATATATGGCCCTATTAGAGGTCCTTCTGACAGTACCATCCTGGCTAAATGTTAGTCCTCTCATGCCTAAACATGAAGCCAGTACACTACGCTCCCACTTCCTAAGCCTTTCCATCTGGCTGGACGATATGCCAAACCAGACAGGAAAAGCGTAGGCAACAATAGGTCGCATTATTTGCCGATATAACAGCAACTTAACTTCAGGGGTTAGGCCACCCCGCATCTTCATCAGCCCTTTATAGCTGAAGAAGACCTTCCTCGCTCTGTCCAGGATAAAACTTATGTGTCCATTGAAATCAAAATTCTTTTGAAAAATGACCCCAAGGTATTTTATCCTGTCCTTTATTTCCACAGTATGAGGTCCAACTTTTACGACCGGATGGTACATTGTAAAATTTGGACGAACATATTGAGTTTTCCCGGTAAATACAATTGCCGAACATTTGTCCCCATTTAGCTTGAGGCCCCATATGGTAAAGAACCTATATAAGACCTCAAGATAAATGTTCAGACGTGCTTCCGCTATACGAAGTAGTGGGGCCGTATACGCCACAAGCACATCATCGGCATACGATAATGCTAACCCTCCACGTGGAGGTGCAGGCATGTCACTGACATAGATGTTAAACAACATCGGCCCTAGGAGGGAGCCCTGGGGTACGCCAGTCAATACAGGTCTGCGACTAGATAGTCGCTCACCTACCCTAACTCTGAAATACCTATCAGATAGAAAACTTCCTACTAATCTCACAGTTTGGTGATCAAAACCAAACCGTTGCATTTTAAACAATAAACCTTGATGCCATACGGTATCAAAGGCTTTAGAAAAATCAAGTCCAATTGCAATAGTGCCATACCTATTGTTTAGACCTGAAACTACATAGGATGAGAGAGCAGTTAGGGCATGGACAGTGGATAGGCCTGCCCTAAACCCGAACTGATTGTCCTTCAACACCCTTTTATCCTCTACGAGTTTATTTAATCTTTCCAAAATGAAAGACTCGAAGAGTTTACCAAAGGCCGATAAAAGTGATATCGGCCTATAGCTGCTACATTGTCCCAGAGGTGAACCCCTCTTAAATATGGGAACCAACATAGCCTCTTTCCATGCCCTGGGAAAATAGCCCAGATTCAGACAGTGGTTAAATAACACTGCCAGGAACGTGAAAATAACCTCTCCCGCCTTTTTTAAGGCGGTATCGGGTATTCTGTCCAAACCGCAGGATTTACGTGCTGGCCTACGGGCAATTGCCCTACCCACACAACCGGCGCGAAGAAAACCACCCTCGTTCCAACGAGTGGTGTTTTCAACAATAGCCCCATCTGCAGTAAATGTATCGCCGAAATTTACCATGGGGGACCGATCGCTGATCCCCTCGGTAGCTCGACTAACTGAGCTACGGAGGGCATCATGTTCCCCAGGAAACCGATTAACTGGTCCTCCTGAGAAATTAGCACTCGGCCCTCCCATGGCCGGCGAAACACCCTGCACATGGTCTGCCAAGGCTTCTGCCTTTTCACCGTCGTCCGTAATAAGTCGACCTGTATTGTCCACTAACTGACTTACAGGTTCTCTAGTATCCAGTCCTGCTGCCCTTTTGACTTTGTCAAAAGTTTTTCCATCAACTCTTATTCTCCCTAAATAAGTTTCGAGTCTCTCCTGTTCAAAGATTCGAACAGAGTCCTCAATTATGCGATCCAAATTTCTGATATCCGCTCTAAGAGCAGGAAATCTATCTGGATCCCCAGATCTTCGGAGAGTGCGGCATAGCCTGCGACGCTCGCGAATAAAGCCCAATATTCTCGGAGGAAGATCTCCAAGAGTTTTAGGCCTGACTCTCTGTTTAGGTACAGAGGTCTCTATAGCATTGCGGAAAATCTCACCTAGATTTTCCACACACCTATCTACCTCATCTACTGAAGCATTTCTGTTAGATGGTAGTGCGCACTCATCTAATCCTATCCTAAGCTGTCGCCTAAAACGTCCTACGTTCATGCGATTGAAGTTCAGAAATTTCTGTCCTTCACTTCTCGCCAAACCCCCCAAATTTAATTGAATTTGAATCGCCCTGTGGTCCGATTCAAAATCAAATGCCATAGAAATATTTCCGCCACCAACCAGAGGGAGTCCTGGTGTACGCAGAAATAAATCTATATATGAGGCAGATGTCGCAGTCTCCCTAGTCGGAATATCCGACCTTATTACGTCAAAGTCTAGGCAGTCCTGTAAAAGTCTGTCTAAAACTAGTCCACTCCAGTTTCTCACATTACCTCCCCACGAAGTGTGCTTCGCGTTTAGGTCGGTTCCGATCAAAACTTCCCCAGAGTTATATAGGTCAAAAACCTGTAAAATGTCTTCGGTCCGTAGTGTCTCAATGGGTGCGAGGTACATTGAGACGAAAGCTATAGTGGAGCCATCGTCCTTCCATACCCTCGCCGCACAGGACTCTATACGTCCAGTTGAGAGTGGTATTCGATCACAGCGAATACCATCTCGAATAGCAACCGCGGTACCACCCCCGCGTCGCCCCGTATCACGATATTGAATAAAAACCCTATATCCCTCTAAACTAAAGTTATGAGAAGGGCTAAGCTTATGCTCGGCCAAAAGGAGTACATCAGGCCTCCTCTCCTCAACTAACAACTTTAAATAGTGTCTCCTTGATAATGAAATCAAGGAGTTTACATTAATAAAAACTACTTTAAAACTGGACATTTCCAGCAATACATAGCAACCAGGCAGACATAGCTGCGTCAATACCTGATGAGGCCATAATTTTTTGGAAGATAGGACCAAATGTCCTAGCCTTCTCACATTTTTGAGAAAAGTCCGTTCCAAAGAACTGGACGATGTTCTCGGATTGAGAAATTACCTCTTTTTGGGGAGGTCGATTGCCAGAACGTGGACCGTTACTAGCAGGAATTTGTTGAGTGGCCGATTTTGGACGGCCACCTGCGACACCAGCATAGGTCATGCTGGAGCCAATGGCAGCAATTCGAAGAGAACGTGCCTCATTTTTGGCCTGGATTTCGGCCTTGGCTTTAGCCTTACGGGCTAGAATTGCCAGACGGTGAGGACAATCCTTTGCCGAAGCAGGATGTCCGTACTTGCCACAGTTTACACAGTAGCAAGGTTGGGCTACTTTTTTTACTACCTCCCCAGTAATAGGGTCGGTATATTCGACAAGAGTATCCTGTCCCTTGGGGGGCACAGGACACTCCTTAGGGCCATGGTTGCCATCACATTTGTTGCAACGTTTTGGCAACGTGCAATTACTTGCAATGTGGTCGTGGTTCTGGCAGTTGAAGCATTGCTGCATTCCACGACCCTTATCCTTACGGATCCTAATATTGCAGTCGTATATCTTTTTTAAGTTATACAGACCGAAAATATCGGAGCTCTTGGACACACGCAAGAGCCACAGTCTGTAAGAGATATTGGTTAAGCCAACAATCTCTACTTTAAGGCCTGATTGGTTAGTGATGAAGTCACTAACCGTTTCAGGGGGATACTCATTAGTTAGGCCTTCAATGACCAGCATATAAGGCCGTAGTTCTTTGGGGGTATGGGTATAAAATTTATACCCACGTTCAGTCAAGATGTTCTTGACCACATTAAATGCGTTGAGGCCTCTAACCTTCAACGACAACACGGACGGACGGACCAGAGTTATAGAGAACTCACCTGATTTCAAGTGCTGGCGGAGGACTCCTGAAATTTCCGGGACGCCGACCTCAAATATTTTGAACGCAGGCATGTTTTTGCCTGCTGACTTCTGGGTGTTTGCTGTTTTTGGTTGAGCAGCAGCAACGGGGGTGGTCTTGGCGGCAGAGGCGGCCTTAGCAGCAGGGGCGGCAAACGCAGCAGGGGCAGCAAACGCAGTAGGGGCGGCAACATCAGCAACATTCTGGGGTGTAGTTGTAGATGGCATCTTCTTCGTGTCTAGGGACTCCTTTAACACATACCGTATTTTGGGTACAGCGCCTTTAGGGACGTCCTTCTTCTTCGTCACCGGCGGTGTGACCTCCATTTCGTCATCCGCCATACCGAGGTCTTCGGCTGCCTCGGTAGCCAAAACGGTCTCCTTGCTGGAGGGGCCAATCTTTGCGCATTTGGCTAGCGCTTCGTTGGCAGCAGCCAGCTCTGCTGCCATACGGCTCTTTTCATGCTCCAAATGAGCAATTCTTGTTTCAAGCTGGCGAACGAGAGCTTCCAACTTGACATTTTCGTAGGCGGAACTGCCTACATTGCAATGGCAGCGTTTTTTGCGTGGCTGCCGTTGCACATCCGAGCCAATAGATTGGCCCCCTTCGCTAGTTGCACCATCAGATGCAACATACTCAGCTCTTTTTGGTATATTTGTTGTAGTGGGCTTGACAAATATACCCGATGAATCTCCATTGCCGGTGGGATTAATATTTCCCAGCCCTGTTGTCTGCTTTCCCGCCATTATTAATTTTGGCGGGAACTCTCCTACCACAGGAGTGCTGACGGGGTTGATTTTTCCCGTCAGCAACGTTGTTTCGTTGAGAACAGCAGCTGCTTCTTCTTCTTCTTCAACCCTCGTGCCAAATCAGCAAACTTCAAATTTGCTGACTACTATTCGCGTCTCACTTTTACTAGAGACCGAAAATAAAAGTTTGAAAATTTTGCCTTTTTTGACAAAAATCAACAAAATTTATCTCTTTTATGCAAAGAACACCACAATCGCTTTGCAAAATCACTTTAGATTTAACACCACTAGTCACTATTCACTTTTTAAGGCACGTCTTCACTTCACTAACGTTCAAAATACGAATGTTTTTTCAACCCAGGTCCGCTTGTATTTATACAAAATTTGAGGCTCTCTCCAACCATTCAACGCACAAGTAAAGTATGTACAGTTATATGTGTGTGTGTACATTTGCCGTTAGTATTGTATGTTCTCTTTTGTGTGTGCGTGTACATTTGGTATACCGATAGGTAAGAATTCACTAACATATCAACCCCGAAAGTTGATGCTAAGAGCACAATTTTCTATAAATACTCGTTTTCTTGGCGATGGCAACTTTATTACAGTGTTAACCGTGTTTGTGTGCATATCTCTAGTGAAGTGAAAAAATTCAAGTGAAAAATGGCTCGTACTAAGCAAACTGCCCGTAAATCGACCGGTGGAAAGGCTCCCCGTAAACAACTAGCTACCAAAGCTGCCCGTAAGAGTGCCCCAGCCACCGGCGGTGTTAAGAAGCCTCATCGTTTCCGTCCTGGTACAGTTGCTTTGCGTGAAATCCGTCGTTACCAGAAGAGTACTGAATTGTTGATCCGCAAATTGCCCTTCCAACGTTTGGTTCGTGAAATCGCTCAAGATTTCAAAACTGACTTGCGTTTCCAGAGCTCTGCTGTTATGGCCTTGCAAGAAGCCAGTGAAGCCTACTTGGTTGGTCTTTTCGAAGATACTAACTTGTGCGCCATCCATGCTAAGCGTGTCACCATCATGCCTAAGGATATCCAATTGGCCAGACGTATTCGTGGAGAACGTGCTTAAATTCTTGACGTTTTAAAAGCAACAATTTTACAACAAAACAATCGGTCCTTTTCAGGACCACAAATATTTTATAAAAAAGAGATATTTTTTCACTCAATCTACAATTTTTAGTATTTTTTTTGAAATAAATAAAAATAATTTAGGGCTATGATTACTTTTTCAACAATTAACATTTTTAAAATAAAGATATATTTTTTGATGTTGTTTTTTTTTTTTTTTCGTTGATGATTTTTCGACACTTTATTTTTTTATTTAATTTTTTATTTTATTTTGATCGAATATTTTATTTTTTTAATTTTATTTGAATTTTTTGAATTATCCATTTTGATATTTTCCTTTAATTTGCAAAATTATTATCATTTTTGTACTCCCTCTTCGAAAAAAAATGCTATGACTCATAAAAACAACCACCACATACATTTTGCTAACGGGATTTTTTTTTGTCCATTTTTTTTTTCCTTTTCCCGTTAAACAAAAAATTGCTCTCTTTATGATTTTTGGCGCGAAATTTGTCTATTTCTCTCATTTTATTCCCCTTCGATCATTTTTTTTCTTTTGTGGACTATTCAATTTAACGGGAAAAATTCTCTGCCTTCAATTTCTACGAATTATTTCATGTGCATTTTAAAAATTTCCAGCTAAAATGTTGTCCCTCCTATTTATTTTTTTCAGGAATGATGTATGAAATATGTTTTATTCCTTTTCAGCAAAATTTTTAAATGTTTTATACGCATTTTAAGACATTTGAATATGAATTTCTCCGTAAGGAATTACAAAATTATTTTTGCAGGATGTATTTAGAAAAATTGGTAATAATTTATTATTTTTTAAAAATTTAAGAAGAAAATAATTGATTTGTTGAGAATTTTGATGTAAATATAATTAAAAGTATTATAAAAAGAAATGACAATAATATTTACCTTTGAAGTTGATCGAAAAACAATTTTGTAAAACGCAATTAATTTCATGACATTTTCAAGTGTTCTAGGTGATATTTGGCTGTAAAGAGGAATTTCTTTTTGGGAATATTTTTTCATAAAATTAACAAAAATTTGACAAAATAACGTAGAAAATGGCTTCTACTACTATTTTTAAACAATTTTAGAACAAATTATGTTAAATTTCATAAAAAATATTGCAAAATGAAAATACATAGCCGTTTGTCAGTGAATGCCTGTACATTGGTAGTATGAAGTATTCTGGGGATTTTGTAACTTTTCCCCGTAAATTATGACTTTTTGTGAATAATGTTATATTTTGATGTAAATATACAAATTCTGAAATGTTTTTTAAGAAATTTTTATAAAACTTATTAAGATTTGAGCTTTCAAATTTATTTCAAGAAAAACTTTTCTTCATTGAAATTATGCCAACAAGAGGATTTCTGCTGTCATAGACCACATAATAATTTCAATTTTTTCACATAGTAAAATATGAAATTTCATCGATATTTTTCTTTGATCCTAAAGTAAACATATCAGGCTACATTTTCAAAAAGAATTTTCAATTAATTTTTCATAAAAAATTCGATTTTTTTAAATTTTAGTTGGAAATTTGTGATTACATTTTTATAATCTGCCAAGTTAAACGTTTATAATTCACAAACGGCAAGTGATAATTACACCAAACTTTCTTTAAAACATAGCCTGAAATCTATACTTTAAAGGTATAAAACATTTTTAGTGAAAATTATCAAAGCTTCTTCAGGAAAATTTAATTTCTCCGAAAACTTTTGTAAAAAATTAAACACGCTTCCACACAATCTTTCGAAAAATTTACCAATTGACTACTATGCACATCTCATCTTTTCGATGTACCTACACTTTAGCTCGCCGCTAACAAAAATAATAGTACACATAAATTTGTGAGTGTATTTGTGTTAACAGTGAAATATAAACCAAACAGTGAATAACCATGTCTGACGCCGCCGTTGTTGAAGCCACCGCCTCCCCAGTTGCCGCTGTTGAGAAAAAGGCACCAAAAAAAGCCGCTGCCAAAGCAAAGAAGCCATCAGCTGCCCCTACCCACCCTCCAACCCAGCAAATGGTTGATGCCGCCATCAAGACCCTGAAGGAACGTGGAGGTTCATCATTGCCCGCCATCAAGAAATACTTGGCCAGCACCTACAAAGTAGATGCCCAAAAATTGGCCCCCTTCATCAAGAAGTACTTGAAAGGTGCCGTTGCCAGTGGAAAATTGATCCAAACTAAAGGTAAGGGTGCTTCTGGTTCATTCAAATTGTCTGCTTCGGCCTCTAAGGAACCCAAAGCCAAGACTGCTGAAAAGAAGAAGAAGGCCCCAGCCGCTGGTGACAAAAAGAAGAAGGCTGCCGCCCCTAAAAAGGCCGCTGGTGAGAAGAAGGCAGCTGCCAAAAAACCCTCTGCCGCCAAGAAGACCGCTGAAAAGAAGAAGGCCGACAAAACAAAGGCAAAGGCTGCCAAGAAAACCGGTACAGTTAAAGCTAAACCAGCAAAGACCGCCGCCAAAGCATCTGCCACTAAACCAAAGGCACCCAAGGCAAAAACTGCAGCTGCTAAGCCCAAAAAGGCCGCAGCAGCAAAGAAGCCAGCTGCTAAGAAAACCGCCGCCAAGAAGTAATTTTTCCCAGAAAGATTACTTTTTCCACAATATTTTCGATATTCGAAAACATACTATCTAACAGCCCTTTTCAGGGCTACAAATTAAATTAAAAAAGAGAAAAATATTTATTTTCAACAGTTATCGTATATATTTGTTACCTAAAAAAAAATTGTACACGTGTTTGAAAAAATTACTTTCGCTAATTACTGTTCTTATTAGGTAATTTTATTGAGCCAATATAATCGTGGACGCCACTGGATTATTTTTTAACCCAGGTCATAAAAGATAATAAAATATTTAAAATTTTTCCTAATTACCCACAGGTCATAATTCTCGAAAATCCCCATAATTTGGTCAATTTTATAATTTCTACTTAATTTTGAAAAATTTGTCATTTTCATATTCTCTGTTAAATTTCATGAATTTCATCCAAAAATGACATTTTGGCAAAATATTTACATTTTCCATCAATACATTTTTTCCATTGAACATTTCTGCCTCAGCCTTATATTTCGTTGCTTTGCCGTTGTGCTGTATCAAAATGCTCACACATACATGATGCCCATTCGATGTTGATCAACGACGGCAAGGCAAATCACCACTAACACACGCACACATATACGACGACGATGGCTGTTTTAGCATATCGCACAAGCAAGCAAGCAAAGGTTAAACATAGGCACATATGCGAGTTAGCTAAATGTATGGAAAAATCATTGTATAGAGAAAAATATATTTCCTATGGAATTTTATTCGTTTATTACTAAATAATGATAAATTGTAGTTTCAACAAAAATATGATCTCTTTTGAAATGTTTTTTGTGGCCCTGAAAAGGGCCTTTTAAGGTAGTATTTCGACGCATGAAAATGAAAAATATCAAGACATTTACTTGGAGCTGGTGTATTTAGTAACAGCCTTGGTACCTTCACTGACGGCGTGCTTAGCCAATTCACCGGGCAACAATAGACGGACGGCGGTCTGGATTTCCCGACTGGTGATGGTCGAGCGCTTGTTGTAGTGGGCCAAACGAGAGGCTTCGGCGGCAATACGTTCGAAGATATCGTTGACGAAACTGTTCATGATGCTCATGGCCTTGGAGGAGATACCGGTGTCGGGATGGACTTGCTTCAACACTTTGTAAATGTAGATAGCGTAACTCTCCTTACGCTTGGTACGTCTCTTCGACTTATCGCCCTTGGTAATGTTCTTTTGGGCTTTGCCGGCCTTCTTTGCTGCTTTACCACTGGTTTTAGGAGGCATTTTCACTTATTATTTTTTTTTTGAATCACACAAACACTTTTAACACTGTTCACAAATGATAACCAAAACGGTTTTAAATTTGCCATTTATTAATCCATATATTGTTACAAAGAAAATATTGGCTTATTTTAAATTCAATTTAATATATGCTTGGGATTTTTGAAATCTCTTAAGCCTAGGTATATCAATTTACATATAACAAGTTGATTTTGTTATAATAGTGTAACAGTTTTACTGTTTACACATCATCATACATTTTTAAGTTAATGGTCATTAGTAGTAGCTCAAAAAAGGATTATTAAAAAGAGCTAGTTCATATAATTTTTTGAAAATTTGTCTTAAATCTAATCTTAAATCTAGGCTTAATACTAATCTTAAATCTATACTTAAACTACAATTATATACAATATTTACATAATAATACATACATTATTGTGAGGTAATGTACACTGTGTCTGTAAAATTAAATGTTTTGTATCTTCTATGATAGAATAGGAGATTACTATTATTATCATAAAGTATTCCTTTATCTCGAAGCTTAGTAAGGTCGGCGGGAGAGAGATGTCTTTTTTCCAGAATGGGAGGGTCGTCATTGTTTATTAATGCGCTCCTTATCATCTCGTATAAAAATGTTGAGATAATGTCTCTTGGCCAATGAGATACAAGAGTTTATGTTCAGAAAAAAGCAAATAAGTGAATTAGTCATCGATACTACTCATTGCGAATATCATGCCAAGAGTGGCTTGGGCTTGCCCCTCTGTCTCTTTTAATCTTCGGTATTCTGGTATGAATTTAACCACTCGATTTATGACTAAACTCAAGTTGACACCAAATGTCTTTTGACAATCCTCCGATACGGTAGAGAATATATCCAAAATACCTTCATTTTGCTGCCTATGTGGGGTAGGCTGAATGTTAGGGGCTGGTTTTGTAGTACGGCTGTTGTTTATTACATCAGCGTACTGAACACCTGGACGTGTCAATGCCGAAGATGCTTTATATGCCATTGATTTGGCACGTGCTTCTTCCTTGGCTTTATTTATTTTTGCCATATAAGCTATTTTCATTGGGCATTTGGGGGAACTTGCAACATGCCCCTCTTTTTCGCAATTGACACATTTAATGGTTTTTTCTAACTTCTTCTCCAGTATTTGGATCAACAATCGTAATTTCATCAATTCCCTGTTCTTTACCAGGTAGTGGACATTCCCCTGGACCATGAGGGTCGCAACATTTAACACACCTATATGGCATGCCGCATCCTGCAGAAGTATGTCCAGGTCTTTGACAATTTCGGCACTGTGTGTCATTTCTACCTTTATTCTTACGAATGCGTACATTCCAATTAAGAATTTTCTTGATTTTATAAATTTTATTAATATCTGAGTGGCGTGCAAACCAAATTAACCATTTATTTTCTGAAATATTAATGGTTTTAATTACCTCAATTGGAAAGTTAAAATTAAAATTATTTTCCAAACAATTTTTAATTTCGTTTTCTGAAAATTCGCTGGAGAGATTTTCTACCACTACCTTATATGGTAAGAGAATTTTGGGTGTATGGGTGTGGTATTTTATACCAGATTCACCTAATTTCTGTGTTACCTTGGTAAAGTCTTCGAGAGATCTGACCTTCACATTTATTCTTGAATTTCTTAATAAAATTAATGAGTACTCACCGTGACCCAACCATTCGTTGATTAGTTTGGACATCTCTTTCGCACCGATATCGTATACAGTTATAGAAGTATTCGTTTTTCTACTGTCATTCTTATTATTAGATGTAGTTGGACTGCTAGTCGCCGGGACATCTGAAGATTTCTGCACATTTGAAGATTTCTGCATATTTGAAGATTTCTGCATATTTGTAGATTTCTGCATATTATTGCCGTTTGCCGGAATTTTGTCGATTTTGCTTGATTTCTGGATGTCGTCCTTCATTATCACTTTTCCATTGTTGATTTTTGCAATATTTTTCGTACCGTCCGTACGAACAGAAACTGCTGGCAGTGCAGTTTGTACTTCTACATCCATCGCAGTGCTGAGGTTTTCTGCTACCTCAGCCGACCAATCATTATTTGCATCTTTAGCATTTGTATGCTTATTGAATTCTTGCGATTTATATTTTTGTAATTCTTCTTTTAGGCTTTTTAATTCGGCCATAAGCTGTGCATTGATGATTGCCAGCTTTGAATTTTCTAAAGATGATTCACTACTGTCACCTTCAGCTCTCTTTTTCTTTCGCGTTTTCGCAATGAAATGTCTTTTATAGTTTTGGAAGTATCACTTGTTGCCGCATTTATGCTTGCTTCACTTAGGTATTCGATGGGCGTAGCCAATGCCTTATTTCACAATTAATGTCAGCAGATGTTTGTTTGACTACATTATTATTTTTATTTAATGTAGTAATATTTTCATCAAAAAATGCTTCAACAGTCACTTTTCTACCTTTTATGATGGTAGTGTTTATTTTGGATGTTTTTTCATCCATATTCAATTCTACATTTGAATGTCTTTTTTCCACTATTAATGTTATTTTTAACACTACTCCAAATAAGGAGCGAACACAGTAAGCTTCACTTTGCTATGTAGCTTGTTATATTTCACTTCATTAGATGCGCACACAAACACTGTTAACACTTGAAATAACCAAAACGGCCAGCTATACAGAATTTGTAGATTGTAGTCGACAAGAATTTCAGGTAGTCACAGCTAGTAGGCACACACAAGGCAAACCACCCCATTATTGAAGTAATGTGTGTGTGAGAAAAGTATAAATAGCACGTTTCGGGGCGAAAATTTTTATCATTTGTGTTTTTCAGTGCTTAAGTGAAGTGTTTAAAACTAAAATAAAGTGAAAATGTCTGGTCGTGGTAAAGGTGGCAAAGTTAAGGGAAAGGCAAAGTCCCGTTCCAATCGTGCTGGTCTTCAATTCCCCGTCGGTCGTATCCATCGTCTGTTGCGCAAAGGCAACTATGCTGAGCGTGTTGGTGCCGGTGCTCCCGTCTATTTAGCCGCTGTCATGGAATATTTGGCTGCTGAAGTCTTGGAATTGGCTGGCAATGCTGCCCGTGACAACAAGAAGACTCGTATCATTCCCCGTCACTTGCAATTGGCCATCCGTAACGACGAAGAATTGAACAAATTGCTGTCTGGCGTTACCATTGCCCAAGGTGGTGTATTGCCAAACATCCAAGCTGTTCTCTTGCCCAAGAAGACCGAAAAGAAAGCCTAAATTATCTCGAAAGGTATTATGGAATGAAGAAGAAGAATACAGACCATCGTATGATTCCATAGAAAAATCAACCAATCCGTCCTTTTCAGGACGACAAAAAATATTTGAAAAGAGAAAGAAAATTGCGTCAAGCTACATTTGTATGAAAAAATAAAAATTCTCAATAATGAGAGACGTTGGCAGAATAACTGTTTTTCGTTGTCAGTTGCATATTTGTGTTGTCGTTGTTGTTGTCTCTTATGATTTCAGGAATAGAGCGAGCGAGAGAGGAGAGATCGTGGCGTCACCAAATGAGTATGTATAACATGAAGAAGAAGCATGTGGCAGTTGGTGGTGGCTTCGCAGTAATTTTATGTGAAAAAATCGTACCCCGGCGCATTCTTTGGGGAAAAGGCATAAAGTAGATGATTTGCAAGGGAATTTTGGCGGCAAAGTAGTGTTTTGGTGGAAATAAATCGACGCATACATGAAAATAAAAGCGCATTGTGGTGCTATGGAAAATTTTAAACACAAAAAATAGAACAAAAGTAACATAGTAAAATGAAAATTAATGAAAATAATTACAAAGAAAAATAAAATAACGTAAATTAATAATTAAATTAAAATAAAATAAGAAAATTTTTAAAAATTAAGGCAAATATTAATGAAAATTTAAGCAAATTTTAATGAAAATATTTAAAGATAAATTAAAGAATTTTTGAATAATAAATACATTTTATGAAAATAAAAGATACTTTAAATGAAATCACAAATTTTTAAATTAATAATAAGGAAATAAATAAAATAATTTTAAATTAATAATAAGGAAATAAATAAAATAATTTTAAATAAAACGAAAATGTGATTTAAAAAAAAAAAATCTAATGAAAAATTAAATAGAAATTAATTGAAAATTAAATAAGAAAATTGAACATAAATAAAATAAAATTCATTTAATGAAGAATTTTTAAATAAAATTCAACGATTTTAATTTTCGATACAATTTTAAAGGAAATGATTAGTGAATAATTTGCAAATTTTTAATGAAATTTTTTAAAATAATATGAATCAACGATCTATTTAATAAATATTTTCAACAATTTCAAATTAAATTTTGAGAAAGATTCAACAATGTTTGAAAAAGTCAAAATGAAATTCCTTTGCTACCACAGCATGGTTGTTCTTTAGTAATATCAACTAAATAATACCAATACATACATAAAGCGACGCTATGTTATACTCATATTATACGAAAAGGAAGAAGAAGAAGAACTAAATGTGTTTAGCGATGTGAGTTGCCGACGGCATGTTTATGATCGGGAATAAAATACGAGACATCGGTAAAACAAGGTTTTCTGTGAAAATATTCTGGAGAAAATTGAAACGAGTAAGTATTTATATTTTTTCTTTATTTGATTTTTAGACATTTTTCATGAATTGTGAGAAAAAAAATACGAGAAAGCTGAAAAAGAAAATTATTAGAAATTTTAAAATAAAATTCCTATATTTCCTAAGGTAAGTGTTTATTTTTTATTTATTTTAATTTAAAAAATAGTTTTCAACAAGAAAGTATCTCTTTTTTGATATATTTTGTGGTCCTGAAAAGGACCGATTGTTTTGTTGTAAAAAAAGATTTCTCCAAATTGCGTCAAGAATTTGTTTAACCGCCGAAACCGTACAAGGTACGGCCTTGTCTCTTCAAAGCATATACGACATCCATAGCGGTGACGGTTTTACGCTTAGCATGTTCGGTGTAGGTGACAGCATCACGAATAACGTTTTCCAAGAACACCTTCAGAACACCACGAGTTTCTTCGTAAATCAGGCCAGAGATACGTTTTACACCGCCACGACGAGCCAAACGTCTAATAGCTGGCTTGGTAATACCTTGGATGTTATCACGGAGCACTTTCCTGTGACGTTTAGCGCCACCTTTTCCCAAGCCTTTACCACCTTTACCACGACCAGTCATTTT
This sequence comes from Musca domestica, assembly GCF_030504385.1. Lineage (NCBI taxonomy): Eukaryota > Metazoa > Arthropoda > Insecta > Diptera > Muscidae > Musca > Musca domestica. The sequence continues at coordinate 1,235,300 of NW_026712383.1, read as the reverse complement.
TTCACTTTAGTTTATTTCACTTATCACTTCACTAACGTTCAAAATACGAATGTTTTTTCAACCAGATTCAGATTCAGATTCAGATTTTATTGTTCCAAAATTCAATTACATGTTATTATATAAGTATAAACTTAAGTAATAATAATAATATTAACTCTAACACAAATATTATTTGTTTTTCTAGAGGTATAGTGTAATATATGTAATATAGGCAAGGCCAGCCAACCTTTTAAAATTTTGTATTTATAAGCATTTTAGAACAAAAAGAAATTTTCTCGGAAAAAAGGGAAAAAACGAGATCTCCATTATTATAAGAATTACTTACAAACTATTGGGCTTAGCCCCTACTACTAAAACTAAAACTAAATAACAAAACAAAATAATAATTAGTTCATTCGTGTTTAATTTATATATTTACATAATTGGTATTTCTTAGTTTATATATTATGTATTTAATTCAAAATTCATTGAACTGTAGAATAGACTCTATTTTGCAGATTGTATGATCCATATCTTCTGTGGTAGAATACTATTTTTTCATTATCATCGAATATTTTATTTAGATCATTTAGTGTTATTAAACTCATTGGTGGTAAATATCCACCAGTATTGAGGATGTTGTCTATTTCATTTCTTGTTGTTATACATTTAGTAATGTTTGGATTAGGATGGCTTGTGCATTTCATTAAAAATTTTAAAGCAATATTTACCATATATTTGTCAAATCTTTGGACATTACTATTTTGGTATATGAGGTGGTTTTTGGGCCGAGTTGGTCTGCCTTGTTCGTTTATAGTGTTTCTTAGTCCAATGCAATGCTTTAATATTTTTCTTTCCAATATACGGACTCTTTCCATTTGATGGCTAGATATCGCGAACCATATTGGAAACGCATATGACATAGCCGGTCTGACTAATTGTTTGTATAATATTAGCTTTATATTTTGGGAAAGTCCACCTCTTTTTCCAATCATGTTTCGCAATTTTGCGTAAACTGCTTTGCCCTTATGAATTACGTAGTCTATATGCCTTGTAAATTGCATATCCGACTGTAGAACTACGCCGAGATATTTTAAAATGTCTGTGTTTTTTATTATACTATCTCCAATTTTGACCGTTGGGATGTATTTTCTAGCATTTTTACATACAGATCCACGTTTGCCTCTGAATATTATCGATCTGCATTTATCGATATTTAGTGTCAATTTCCATTTGTCGAAGTATTGTTTCAATTCTTTCAGATATTTTGTAATATTTTTTTCAGCTGATTTAGCTTTGTGATGTGTTGATGCAATAAATATGTCATCTGCGAAAATTGAAATTAATACTTCATTTGTAGGATCTGGAATGTCTGCAATATAAAGGTTATAGAGAACAGGGCCCAGCACGGATCCTTGTGGGACACCTGATTTTTGAATGAAATTGTTTGATTTACTATCTTCTAAACTAACATAGAAGCTTCTGTTTTGTAGGTAGCTCTTAACCATTCTTGTGATAGCCTGATTGAAGTAGTATTTTGAATTCATTTTGTATATAAGACCTTCCTGGCACATTGAGTCAAAAGCTCTTGAGAAGTCCAGACTTACAGCAATAGTCGCTTTTCTTTTATTTAGTCCTGTATATATTTTATTTGTAAGAGTCATGAGACAATGTGTTGTTGAGGTTCCTTTTCTAAAGCCATATTGTACGTTCTTTAGTGTATGATTCTCTTCTATATGTTCATTAATTATTTGTAGTATGAAAATTTCGAACAATTTTCCAAAAGAAGATAACAATGAAATTGGTCTGTAACTATTTGTATTTGTGGGGTCTTTACCAGGCTTAAGTATTGGGACTATTTTTGCCATTTTCCATTTATTAGGGTAATATCCGATATTAAGGCAATGATTAAATATTAATGCCAAATACTCCCATGTTGCAAAGTTAGTTCTTTTGAGAACATAATTGGGGATACCATCATCTCCGAAGCTTTTTTTGTTATTAAGCGTTTTTAATACAGCTCCTATTTGGTTGGGTGTAATAAACCTTATATTATTTTGAAAAGGAGAAATGGCACTGCTTCCATCCGCTAATAAGTTAGGGCTAAATTGAACTAAAGGTTGTTCGATTAGTGGTGTCTCTATATTAATAGAAGGAGTTATGTTTGGGACGGCTAGACTCTTAGCTAGAAGACTAGCCTTTCCACTGTTAGAAACAATCTCTTCTCCTTGATCATTAATTAGTGATGGTATTTTCTTTTTTGGACCTAATCCACAAAACGCTTTAGTTTGCCTAAACATATTTTCATTGCAAGCTATTTTGCTAAGATAATTTGTGTAATATTCTTCTTCAAACATGGAAATTCTTTGCTTAATTAGTCTATCCAGGATACAAATTTGTGCACTCAGGGAGGTATAGTCATCAGAACTAGTTATTCTGTGTCTTCGTCTCCGGAGAGTCTTTTTTTGTGCTATTAAATGTTGTATGTCTTGGGGTAAATCAGGTAGAAAGTTTCTTTTTTTAACACGTTGTTTGATGTTTTTTTTCATGGCATTATCAAAGATACTTGTCATGTTTTCTATAGCATTGTCTATTTCGTTGACGGAAATATTTCTGTCTTTTGGCAGAATATATTGAGATAAATTGTTCTCTAATTCTCTATTGAAGTGGTTTATTTTCATGGTTTTAAAATCAAATATTTTTTCTTGTTCTTCAATAAGTATGTTGTTATTTGATAATTCTAATACAACAGCGCAATGATCAGAATTACAATCAATCGTTTCCAGTCCTGTAATAGCCTTTATAGGATCCTTCAAGAAACATTGATTTGTGGTCATAAAAATGTCTATAAAAGATTCTGAGGTGGGTGTTACTCTAGTAGGGTTTTCGGTTTTTTAACATCTAAATTGGCCGTTGTAAGTATCCAATCATATAAAATTCTACCATTCGTATTAGTTTGGAGGCCACCCCAATGCGGATGTTTCGCGTTGAGGTCGGCACCGATAATGGCTTCATTTGGTCCAAATATTTCAGTAATTTTGTCAAGATCAAGTTTTGATATGATATCTGATGGCTTTAGATATAATGAGGCTAGAAATATGGTTTCACCATTCAATTTCCTAATCTTTACAATAGTTGCTTCAATATTGGTTAAATTGACATCTACTCTATCACTTTTATAGACATTTTTTATAATGATGGCAGTACCTCCACCTATGCGATCCTTCCTGTGTTGTGAATATATTTTATAGCCTTTAAGATTAAAATTATGATTCATATTCAACTTATGTTCAGCAATTAGTACTACATCTGGATTGTGTTCATTTACAAAGAGTTTAAAATAGTGTCTTTTTTGCCTAGATATAAGTGAATTTATATTTATAAAGATTATTTTTAAATTAGTCATTTAGCTTTAGAGATAAAAATAGTCCAAATAGTGCTTCTGATTTTTCCTGTTCGGTTTTAAGTTGCTTATATGTTATCGCAAAATCTCCTATCTTTTGCATGCAGTCAATAAAGTTTTTTCCCAAGAGTCTCCGACATTCACTGTCGAAGGTTCCCATTGCCTGTTTTATTTGTATAGCCATTTGTCCATTATTATTAGTAATTTTAGTTGTATTATTTTTTACCACATTTGAATATGGCACGTTTTTAAGAACTTTTTGGCTGTTATAAGGCCTATTTGTTTGTGGAATTGTTATTATACTTTTGGAAGATTCCTTTTTTTGAGCGATTTTTTCTAAAATTTCTAGTCTTTTGGGACATTTTTTGTAGCTTGCTACGTGACCAAAAGCTTTACAATTAATGCATTTTACAGGAATTCCCCTTGATTTAATAATTTGGCCTGTAGTTGGGTCAGTTGTCACAGTTTCTTCTATGTTTTTGTCTTTAGGTGGTATATGGCAATTTTTGGACTCATGTGGACCTGCACATTTAACACAGTTTGGCTGCATTCTACAGTTAACTGCTATATGACCGTGTCTTTGACAATGTTTACATTGGACTAATTCCTCACTTTTATATTTTCCAATACTAACTCCACAATTTAATATGAATCTCAAACGAATTAAAGATTTTATGTCGGAGTCATTTGTGATCTGCACAAGCCATCTTCTTTTTTGAAGTTTTACTACTTTTATAATTTTTAAGTTTAATTCCGTATCTTGTAGAAATTGTTTTAAGTCTATTTCATCATATGTATCAGAAACTCCTGATATGAGCATTGTATATGGTTTTAGTTCTTTTGGAGTGTAAGTAAAAAAAGATATGTTTTGCGTTTCTAGGTATTCCCTAACTTTTTGATGGTCTTCATTTTTAATTAATTTCAGATGTATCAAATTTTTGTTAATTATATTAATTGTAAATAGGTTATGTTTCAGTATATTTTTAAGTTTGACTGTAAAGTCTCTAACGTTAATGTTGTAGATTTTTATAACAGGTGGGCTGGCCTTACCTTTGGGTTTAATTGTTGTTCCATTATTGGTGTTTTCTGCCTTCATGTCATCTTTTTGTTCAGGTAATCTGGGTATTCCATTATTTCCGCCATTATTTCCATCCGATGTTATGGCAATATTCTCTTCCTCTTCTTCTTCATCGGCTAACATGAGGTCTTCGGCTGCCTCTGTTGCCCAGTTGTCTTGCTTGTTTTCGATATTTGTCCAATCTTTAGGGATATGGATATCAACATTCACATTGCCTTTAGCAATTTTATTTATAAGTTCTTGTATTGTATTTTTAAATTTTTCATTGTCTTCTCTTAATTGAATGTTCTCTTTTAAAAGATTTTCATATTTTATATTTAATTCACACAATTGTTCAACCATTGGTTTTGTAGGTTTATTCTTTCTTTTTCTTTTAATTTCAATGTAAGTATCATTATTATTTAAATTTTCATCTTTTGCGCTTTGGTTAGTAGCACAATTATCACTTTTTTGCGTTGAATCAAAAGTCGAATTCGTCTGAGTGTCATCAGCATTTATGCCGTGACCAGACATTTTAAAGTTTTTTCAATGAAATTTATACTATGTTATCTCTGAAGGTGAGATAATCAGCACAACACATCACTTTACTTTTTACTTTTTTCGTTTTTTCACTTTTAATTTTATTACTTTTTTATTTCACTTCACTTCACTTATAGTACTATGTTTATAGTACTATGTTTTTTCAACCCAGGTCCGCTTGTATTTATACAAAATTTGAGGCTCTCTCCAACCATTCAACGCACAAGTAAAGTATGTACAGTTATATGTGTGTGTGTACATTTGCCGTTAGTATTGTATGTTCTCTTTTGTGTGTGCGTGTACATTTGGTATACCGATAGGTAAGAATTCACTAACATATCAACCCCGAAAGTTGATGCTAAGAGCACAATTTTCTATAAATACTCGTTTTCTTGGCGATGGCAACTTTATTACAGTGTTAACCGTGTTTGTGTGCATATCTCTAGTGAAGTGAAAAAATTCAAGTGAAAAATGGCTCGTACTAAGCAAACTGCCCGTAAATCGACCGGTGGAAAGGCTCCCCGTAAACAACTAGCTACCAAAGCTGCCCGTAAGAGTGCCCCAGCCACCGGCGGTGTTAAGAAGCCTCATCGTTTCCGTCCTGGTACAGTTGCTTTGCGTGAAATCCGTCGTTACCAGAAGAGTACTGAATTGTTGATCCGCAAATTGCCCTTCCAACGTTTGGTTCGTGAAATCGCTCAAGATTTCAAAACTGACTTGCGTTTCCAGAGCTCTGCTGTTATGGCCTTGCAAGAAGCCAGTGAAGCCTACTTGGTTGGTCTTTTCGAAGATACTAACTTGTGCGCCATCCATGCTAAGCGTGTCACCATCATGCCTAAGGATATCCAATTGGCCAGACGTATTCGTGGAGAACGTGCTTAAATTCTTGACGTTTTAAAAGCAACAATTTTACAACAAAACAATCGGTCCTTTTCAGGACCACAAATATTTTATAAAAAAGAGATATTTTTTCACTCAATCTACAATTTTTAGTATTTTTTTGAAATAAATAAAAATAATTTAGGGCTATGATTACTTTTTCAACAATTAACATTTTTAAAATAAAGATATATTTTTTGATGTTGTTTTTTTTTTTTTTCGTTGATGATTTTTCGACACTTTATTTTTTTATTTAATTTTTTATTTTATTTTGATCGAATATTTTATTTTTTTAATTTTATTTGAATTTTTTGAATTATCCATTTTGATATTTCCTTTAATTTGCAAAATTATTATCATTTTTGTACTCCCTCTTCGAAAAAAATGCTATGACTCATAAAAACAACCACCACATACATTTTGCTAACGGGATTTTTTTTTGTCCATTTTGTTTTTTTCCTTTTCCCGTTAAACAAAAAATTGCTCTCTTTATGATTTTTGGCGCGAAATTTGTCTATTTCTCTCATTTTATTCCCCTTCGATCATTTTTTTCTGTTGTGGACTATTCAATTTAACGGGAAAAAATTCTCTGCCTTTAATTTCTACGAATTATTTCATGTGAATTTTAAAAATTTCCAGCTAAAATGTTGCCCTCACTATTTAATTTTTTTCAGGAATGATGTATGAAATATGTTTTATTCCTTTTCAGCAAAATTTTTAAATGTTTTATACGCATTTTAAGAGATTTGAATATGAATTTCTCCGTAAGGAATTACAAAATTATTTTTGCCCGATGTATTTAGAAGAAATTGGTAATAATTTATTATTTTCAAAAATTGAAGAAGAAAATAATTGATTTGTTGAGAATTTTGATGTAAAATATAATTAAAAGTATTATAAAAAGAAATGACAATAATATCTACCTTTGAAGTTGATCGAAAAACAATTTTGTAAAACGCAATTAATTTCATGACATTTCAAGTGTTCTAGGTGATATTTGGCTGTAAAGAGGAATTTCTTTTTGGGAATATTTTTTCATAAAATTAACAAAAATTTGACAAAATAACGTAGAAAATGGCTTCTACTACTATTTTTAAACAATTTTAGAACAAATTATGTTAAATTTCATAAAAAATATTGCAAAATGAAAATACATAGCCGTTTGTCAGTGAATGCCTGTACATTGGTAGTATGAAGTATTCTGGGGATTTTGTAACTTTTCCCCGTAAATTATGACTTTTTGTGAATAATGTTATATTTTGATGTAAATATACAAATTCTGAAATGTTTTTTAAGAAATTTTTATAAAACTTATTAAGATTTGAGCTTTCAAATTTATTTCAAGAAAAACTTTTCTTCATTGAAATTATGCCAACAAGAGGATTTCTGCTGTCATAGACCACATAATAATTTCAATTTTTTCACATAGTAAAATATGAAATTTCATCGATATTTTTCTTTGATCCTAAAGTAAACATATCAGGCTACATTTTCAAAAAGAATTTTCAATTAATTTTTCATAAAAAATTCGATTTTTTTAAATTTTAGTTGGAAATTTGTGATTACATTTTTATAATCTGCCAAGTTAAACGTTTATAATTCACAAACGGCAAGTGATAATTACACCAAACTTTCTTTAAAACATAGCCTGAAATCTATACTTTAAAGGTATAAAACATTTTTAGTGAAAATTATCAAAGCTTCTTCAGGAAAATTTAATTTCTCCGAAAACTTTTGTAAAAAATTAAACACGCTTCCACACAATCTTTCGAAAAATTTACCAATTGACTACTATGCACATCTCATCTTTTCGATGTACCTACACTTTAGCTCGCCGCTAACAAAAATAATAGTACACATAAATTTGTGAGTGTATTTGTGTTAACAGTGAAATATAAACCAAACAGTGAATAACCATGTCTGACGCCGCCGTTGTTGAAGCCACCGCCTCCCCAGTTGCCGCTGTTGAGAAAAAGGCACCAAAAAAAGCCGCTGCCAAAGCAAAGAAGCCATCAGCTGCCCCTACCCACCCTCCAACCCAGCAAATGGTTGATGCCGCCATCAAGACCCTGAAGGAACGTGGAGGTTCATCATTGCCCGCCATCAAGAAATACTTGGCCAGCACCTACAAAGTAGATGCCCAAAAATTGGCCCCCTTCATCAAGAAGTACTTGAAAGGTGCCGTTGCCAGTGGAAAATTGATCCAAACTAAAGGTAAGGGTGCTTCTGGTTCATTCAAATTGTCTGCTTCGGCCTCTAAGGAACCCAAAGCCAAGACTGCTGAAAAGAAGAAGAAGGCCCCAGCCGCTGGTGACAAAAAGAAGAAGGCTGCCGCCCCTAAAAAGGCCGCTGGTGAGAAGAAGGCAGCTGCCAAAAAACCCTCTGCCGCCAAGAAGACCGCTGAAAAGAAGAAGGCCGACAAAACAAAGGCAAAGGCTGCCAAGAAAACCGGTACAGTTAAAGCTAAACCAGCAAAGACCGCCGCCAAAGCATCTGCCACTAAACCAAAGGCACCCAAGGCAAAAACTGCAGCTGCTAAGCCCAAAAAGGCCGCAGCAGCAAAGAAGCCAGCTGCTAAGAAAACCGCCGCCAAGAAGTAATTTTTCCCAGAAAGATTACTTTTTCCACAATATTTTCGATATTCGAAAACATACTATCTAACAGCCCTTTTCAGGGCTACAAATTAAATTAAAAAAGAGAAAAATATTTATTTTCAACAGTTATCGTATATATTTGTTACCTAAAAAAAAATTGTACACGTGTTTGAAAAAATTACTTTCGCTAATTACTGTTCTTATTAGGTAATTTTATTGAGCCAATATAATCGTGGACGCCACTGGATTATTTTTTAACCCAGGTCATAAAAGATAATAAAATATTTAAAATTTTTCCTAATTACCCACAGGTCATAATTCTCGAAAATCCCCATAATTTGGTCAATTTTATAATTTCTACTTAATTTTGAAAAATTTGTCATTTTCATATTCTCTGTTAAATTTCATGAATTTCATCCAAAAATGACATTTTGGCAAAATATTTACATTTTCCATCAATACATTTTTTCCATTGAACATTTCTGCCTCAGCCTTATATTTCGTTGCTTTGCCGTTGTGCTGTATCAAAATGCTCACACATACATGATGCCCATTCGATGTTGATCAACGACGGCAAGGCAAATCACCACTAACACACGCACACATATACGACGACGATGGCTGTTTTAGCATATCGCACAAGCAAGCAAGCAAAGGTTAAACATAGGCACATATGCGAGTTAGCTAAATGTATGGAAAAATCATTGTATAGAGAAAAATATATTTCCTATGGAATTTTATTCGTTTATTACTAAATAATGATAAATTGTAGTTTCAACAAAAATATGATCTCTTTTGAAATGTTTTTTGTGGCCCTGAAAAGGGCCTTTTAAGGTAGTATTTCGACGCATGAAAATGAAAAATATCAAGACATTTACTTGGAGCTGGTGTATTTAGTAACAGCCTTGGTACCTTCACTGACGGCGTGCTTAGCCAATTCACCGGGCAACAATAGACGGACGGCGGTCTGGATTTCCCGACTGGTGATGGTCGAGCGCTTGTTGTAGTGGGCCAAACGAGAGGCTTCGGCGGCAATACGTTCGAAGATATCGTTGACGAAACTGTTCATGATGCTCATGGCCTTGGAGGAGATACCGGTGTCGGGATGGACTTGCTTCAACACTTTGTAAATGTAGATAGCGTAACTCTCCTTACGCTTGGTACGTCTCTTCGACTTATCGCCCTTGGTAATGTTCTTTTGGGCTTTGCCGGCCTTCTTTGCTGCTTTACCACTGGTTTTAGGAGGCATTTTCACTTATTATTTTTTTTTTGAATCACACAAACACTTTTAACACTGTTCACAAATGATAACCAAAACGGCCAGCTATACAGAATTTGTAGATTGTAGTCGACAAGAATTTCAGGTAGTCACAGCTAGTAGGCACACACAAGGCAAACCACCCCATTATTGAAGTAATGTGTGTGTGAGAAAAGTATAAATAGCACGTTTCGGGGCGAAAATTTTTATCATTTGTGTTTTTCAGTGCTTAAGTGAAGTGTTTAAAACTAAAATAAAGTGAAAATGTCTGGTCGTGGTAAAGGTGGCAAAGTTAAGGGAAAGGCAAAGTCCCGTTCCAATCGTGCTGGTCTTCAATTCCCCGTCGGTCGTATCCATCGTCTGTTGCGCAAAGGCAACTATGCTGAGCGTGTTGGTGCCGGTGCTCCCGTCTATTTAGCCGCTGTCATGGAATATTTGGCTGCTGAAGTCTTGGAATTGGCTGGCAATGCTGCCCGTGACAACAAGAAGACTCGTATCATTCCCCGTCACTTGCAATTGGCCATCCGTAACGACGAAGAATTGAACAAATTGCTGTCTGGCGTTACCATTGCCCAAGGTGGTGTATTGCCAAACATCCAAGCTGTTCTCTTGCCCAAGAAGACCGAAAAGAAAGCCTAAATTATCTCGAAAGGTATTATGGAATGAAGAAGAAGAATACAGACCATCGTATGATTCCATAGAAAAATCAACCAATCCGTCCTTTTCAGGACGACAAAAAATATTTGAAAAGAGAAGAAAATTGCGTCAAGCTACATTTGTATGAAAAAATAAAAATTCTCAATAATGAGAGACGTTGGCAGAATAACTGTTTTTCGTTGTCAGTTGCATATTTGTGTTGTCGTTGTTGTTGTCTCTTATGATTTCAGGAATAGAGCGAGCGAGAGAGGAGAGATCGTGGCGTCACCAAATGAGTATGTATAACATGAAGAAGAAGCATGTGGCAGTTGGTGGTGGCTTCGCAGTAATTTTATGTGAAAAAATCGTACCCCGGCGCATTCTTTGGGGAAAAGGCATAAAGTAGATGATTTGCAAGGGAATTTTGGCGGCAAAGTAGTGTTTTGGTGGAAATAAATCGACGCATACATGAAAATAAAAGCGCATTGTGGTGCTATGGAAAATTTTAAACACAAAAAATAGAACAAAAGTAACATAGTAAAATGAAAATTAATGAAATAATTACAAAGAAAAATAAAATAACGTAAATTAATAATTAAATTAAAATAAAATAAGAAAATTTTTAAAAATTAAGGCAAATATTAATGAAAATTTAAGCAAATTTAATGAAAATATTTAAAGATAAATTAAAGAATTTTTGAATAATAAATACATTTTATGAAAATAAAAGATACTTTAAATGAAATCACAAATTTTTAAATTAATAATAAGGAAATAAATAAAATAATTTTAAATTAATATAAGGAAATAAATAAAATAATTTTAAATAAAACGAAAATGTGATTTAAAAAAAAAAATCTAATGAAAAATTAAATAGAAATTAATTGAAAATTAAATAAGAAAATTGAACATAAATAAAATAAAATTCATTTAATGAAGAATTTTAAATAAAATTCAACGATTTTAATTTCGATACAATTTAAAGGAAATGATTAGTGAATAATTTGCAAATTTTTAATGAAATTTTTTAAAATAATATGAATCACGATCTATTTAATAAATATTTTCAACAATTTCAAATTAAATTTTGAGAAAGATTCAACAATGTTTGAAAAAGTCAAATGAAATTCCTTTGCTACCACAGCATGGTTGTTCTTTAGTAATATCAACTAAATAATACCAATACATACATAAAGCGACGCTATGTTATACTCATATTATACGAAAAGGAAGAAGAAGAATAACTAAATGTGTTAAGGATATCCATTGGCCAGACGTATTGTGGAGAACGGCTTAAATTCTTGACGTTTTAAAAGCAACAATTTTACAACAAAACATCGGTCCTGGAGACAAATATTTTACAAAAAGAGATATTTTACTTTATCTACAATTTTTAGTATTTTTTGAATTGTAAAAAATAATTTAGGGCTATGATTATTTTTCAACAATTAACATTTTTTATAATAAATATATATTTTGATGTTGTTTTTTTTTTTATTTAATTTTCGACACTTTATTTTTTTATTTAATTTTTTTATTTTATTTTGATCGAATATTTTATTTTTTTAATTTTATTTGAATTTTTGAATTATCCATTTTGATATTTCCTTTAATTTGCAAAATTATTATCATTTTTTGTACTCCCTCTTCGAAAAAAAATGCTATGACTCATAAAAACAACCACCACATACATTTGCTAACGGGATTTTTTTTTGTCCATTTTGTTTTTTTCCTTTTCCCGTTAAACAAAAAATTGCTCTCTTTATGATTTTTGGCGCGAAATTTGTCTATTTCTCTCATTTTATTCCCCTTCGATCATTTTTTTCTGTTGTGGACTATTCAATTTAACGGGAAAAATTCTCTGCCTTCAATTTCTACGAATATTTCATGTGAATTTTAAAATTTCCAGCTAAATGTTGCCCTCCTATTTAATTTTTTTCAGGAATGATGTATGAATATGTTTTATTCCTTTTCAGCAAAATTTTTAAATGTTTTATACGCATTTTAAGACATTTGAATATGAATTTTCTCCGTATGGAATTACAAAATTATTTTTGCCGGATGTATTAGAGAAATTGGTAATAATTTATTATTTTTCAAAAATTTAAGAAGAAAATAATTGATTTGTTGAGACTTTTGATGTAAAATATAATTAAAAGTATTATAAAAAGAAATGCCAATAATATCTACCTTTGAAGTGATCGAAAAACAATTTTGTAAAACGCAATTAATTTCATGACATTTTCAAGTGTTCTAGGTGATATTTGGCCTGTAAAGAGGAATTTCTTTTGGGAATATTTTTCATAAAATTAACAAAAATTGACCAAATAACGTAGAAGAAAATGGCTTCTACTACTATTTTTAACAATTTTAGAACAAATTATGTTAAATTTCATAAAAAAATATTGCAAAATGACAATACATAACCGTTTGTCAGTGAATGCCTGTACCTTGGTTAGTATGAAGTATTCTGGGGATTTTGTAACTTTTCCCCGTAAATTATGACTTTTTGTGAATAATGTTATATTTTGATGTAAATATACAAATTCTGAAATGTTTTTTAAGAAATTTTTATAAAACTTATTAAGATTTGAGCTTTCAAATTTATTTCAAGAAAAACTTTTCTTCATTGAAATTATGCCAACAAGAGGATTTCTGCTGTCATAGACCACATAATAATTTCAATTTTTTCACATAGTAAAATATGAAATTTCATCGATATTTTTCTTTGATCCTAAAGTAAACATATCAGGCTACATTTTCAAAAAGAATTTTCAATTAATTTTTCATAAAAATTTGATTTTTTTAAATTTTAGTTGGAAATTTGTGATTACATTTTTATAATCTGCCAAGTTAAACGTTTATAATTCACAAACGGCAAGTGATAATTACACCAAACTTTCTTTAAAACATAGCCTGAAATCTATACTTTAAAGGTATAAAACATTTTTAGTGAAAATTATCAAAGCTTCTTCAGGAAAATTTAATTTCTCCGAAAACTTTTGTAAAAATTAAACACGCTTCCACACAATCTTTCGAAAAATTTACCAATTGACTACTATGCACATCTCATCTTTTCGATGTACCTACACTTTAGCTCGCCGCTAACAAAAATAATAGTACACATAAATTTGTGAGTGTATTTGTGTTAACAGTGAAATATAAACCAAACAGTGAATAACCATGTCTGACGCCGCCGTTGTTGAAGCCACCGCCTCCCCAGTTGCCGCTGTTGAGAAAAAGGCACCAAAAAAAGCCGCTGCCAAAGCAAAGAAGCCATCAGCTGCCCCTACCCACCCTCCAACCCAGCAAATGGTTGATGCCGCCATCAAGACCCTGAAGGAACGTGGAGGTTCATCATTGCCCGCCATCAAGAAATACTTGGCCAGCACCTACAAAGTAGATGCCCAAAATTGGCCCCCTTCATCAAGAAGTACTTGAAAGGTGCCGTTGCCAGTGGAAAATTGATCCAAACTAAAGGTAAGGGTGCTTCTGGTTCATTCAAATTGTCTGCTTCGGCCTCTAAGGAACCCAAAGCCAAGACTGCTGAAAAGAAGAAGAAGGCCCCAGCCGCTGGTGACAAAAAGAAGAAGGCTGCCGCCCCTAAAAAGGCCGCTGGTGAGAAGAAGGCAGCTGCCAAAAAACCCTCTGCCGCCAAGAAGACCGCTGAAAAGAAGAAGGCCGACAAAACAAAGGCAAAGGCTGCCAAGAAAACCGGTACAGTTAAAGCTAAACCAGCAAAGACCGCCGCCAAAGCATCTGCCACTAAACCAAAGGCACCCAAGGCAAAAACTGCAGCTGCTAAGCCCAAAAAGGCCGCAGCAGCAAAGAAGCCAGCTGCTAAGAAAACCGCCGCCAAGAAGTAATTTTTCCCAGAAAGATTACTTTTTCCACAATATTTTCGATATTCGAAAACATACTATCTAACAGCCCTTTTCAGGGCTACAAATTAAATTAAAAAAGAGAAAATATTATTTTCAACAGTTATCGTATATATTTGTTACCTAAATAAATAAGTAAATTGTACACGTGTTGATTTGGGAAAAAAATTACTTTCGCTAATTACTGTTCTTATTAGGTAATTTTATTGAGCCAATATAATCGTGGACGCCACTGGATTATTTTTTAACCCAGGTCATAAAAGATAATAAAATATTTAAATTTTTCCTAATTACCCACAGGTCATAATTCTCGAAAATCCCCATAATTTGGTCAATTTTATAATTTCTACTTAATTTTGAAAATTTTGTCATTTTCATATTCTCTGTTAAATTTCACTAATTTCATCCAAAAATGACATTTTGGCAAAATATTTACATTTTCCATCAATATATTTTTTCCTTTGATAATTTCTGCCTCAGCCTTATATTTCGTTGCTTTGCCGTTGTGCTGTATCAAAATGCTCACACATACATGATGCCCATTCGATGTTGATCAACGACGGCAAGGCAAATCACCACTAACACACGCACACATACACGACGACGATGGCTGTTATAGCATATCGCACAAGCAAGCAAGCAAAGGTTACACATAGGCACATATGCGAGTTAGCTAAATGCATGGAAAAATCATTGTATAGAGAAAAATATATTTCTTATGGAATTTATTCGTTATTACTAAATAATGATAAATTGTAGCTTCAACAAAATATGATCTCTTTTGAAATGTTTTTTGTGGCCCTGAAAAGGGCCTTTTAAGGTAGTATTTCGACGCATGAAAATGAAAAATATCAAGACATTTACTTGGAGCTGGTGTATTTAGTAACAGCCTTGGTACCTTCACTGACGGCGTGCTTAGCCAATTCACCGGGCAACAATAGACGGACGGCGGTCTGGATTTCCCGACTGGTGATGGTCGAGCGCTTGTTGTAGTGGGCCAAACGAGAGGCTTCGGCGGCAATACGTTCGAAGATATCGTTGACGAAACTGTTCATGATGCTCATGGCCTTGGAGGAGATACCGGTGTCGGGATGGACTTGCTTCAACACTTTGTAAATGTAGATAGCGTAACTCTCCTTACGCTTGGTACGTCTCTTCGACTTATCGCCCTTGGTAATGTTCTTTTGGGCTTTGCCGGCCTTCTTTGCTGCTTTACCACTGGTTTTAGGAGGCATTTTCACTTATTATTTTTTTTGAATCACACAAACACTTTTAACACTGTTCACAAATGATAACCAAAACGGGCAGCTATACAGAATTTGTAGATTGTAGTCGACAAGAATTTCAGGTAGTCACAGCTAGCAGGCACACACAAGGCAAACCACCCCATTATTGAAGAAATGTGTGTGTGAGAAAAGTATAAATAGCACGTTTCGATCCGAAAATTTTATCATTTGTGTTTTTCAGTGCTTAAGTGAAGTGTTTAAAACTAAAATAAAGTGAAAATGTCTGGTCGTGGTAAAGGTGGCAAAGTTAAGGGAAAGGCAAAGTCCCGTTCCAATCGTGCTGGTCTTCAATTCCCCGTCGGTCGTATCCATCGTCTGTTGCGCAAAGGCAACTATGCTGAGCGTGTTGGTGCCGGTGCTCCCGTCTATTTAGCCGCTGTCATGGAATATTTGGCTGCTGAAGTCTTGGAATTGGCTGGCAATGCTGCCCGTGACAACAAGAAGACTCGTATCATTCCCGTCACTTGCAATTGGCCATCCGTAACGACGAAGAATTGAACAAATTGCTGTCTGGCGTTACCATTGCCCAAGGTGGTGTATTGCCAAACATCCAAGCTGTTCTCTTGCCCAAGAAGACCGAAAAGAAAGCCTAAATTATTTCGAAAGGTATTATGGAATGAAAAAGAAGAAGAATACAGACCATCGTATGATTCCATAGAAAAATCAACCAATCCGTCCTTTTCAGGACGACAAAAAATATTTGAAAAGAGAAAGAAAATTGCGTCAAGCTACATTTGTATGAAAAAAATAAAAATTCTCAATAATTTTGTATTAGCCGTTGGCAGAATAACTGTTTTTCAAGTTCAAGTTCAAGTTTATTTTTTTCATCTGCTCTCTACACATAGTTATTTAATAACTTATTAACTAACAATATTTCTTAAGTCTATAGATTAAAAATACTTAGCATAAAGTCTTATTTTTCTAAGTTTATCTAAATAATACGATAAGGGGGGGTCACACATTTAATGTTACCTAAAATTAATTCAAAAAATTCTATAATACTTTAATGTAAATAAATTAACATTAATGAATTCCCTTAAAAAAAGATGAATAAAAAAAGGGACCCTAAATAACTGTTTTTCGTTGTCAGTTGCATATTTGTGTTGTCGTTGTTGTTGTCTCTTATGATTTCAGGAATAGAGCGAGCGCGAGAGAGGAGAGATCGTGGCGTCACCAAATGAGTATGTATACTATGAGGTAGAAGAAGAAGCATGTGGCAGTTGGTGGTGGCTGGCTGGCTGGGTAGTAATTTTATGTGAAAAAATCGTACCCCGGCGCATTCTTGGGGAAGGCATAAAGTAGACGATTTGCAAGGGAATTTTGGCGGCAAAGTAGTGTTTTGGTGGAAATAAATGGACACATACATGAAAATAAAAGCGCATTGTGGTGCTATGGAAAATTTTAAACACAAAAAATAGATTAAAAGTAACATAATGAAATGAAAATTAATGAAAATAATTACAAAGAAAAATAAAATAACGTAAATTAACAACTAAATTAAAATAAATAAGAAAATTTTAGAAAATTAAGGCAAATATTAATGAAAATTTAAAGAAATTTTAATGAAATATTTGAAAATAAATTAAAGAAATTTCGAATAATAAATAGATTTTATGAAAATAAAAGATACTTTAAATTAAATCAAAAATTTTTAAATTAATGAAAAGGAAATAAATTAAATAATTTTAAATTAATAATAAGGAAAAAATAAAATAAAATTAAATAAAACGAAAATGTTATTTTTAAAAATAATCTAATGAAAAATTAAATTAATTGAAAATTAAATAAGTAAATTTAACATAAATAAAATAAAATTAATTTAATGAAGAATTTTTAAATAAAATTCTGTGATTTTAATTTAAAAAAAAATTAATGATTTTAATTTTCGGTAAAATTTTAAAGGAAATGATTAGTGAATAATTTACAAATTTTTAATGAAATTTTTCGAAATAAAATAAATCAACGATCTATATTTAATAAAAATATTCAACAATTTCAAATTAAATTTTGAGAAAAGATTAAACAATGTTTGAAAAAGTCAAAATGAAATTCCTTTGCTACCACAGCATGGTTGTTCTTTAATAATGTCGACTAAACAGCAACAATACATACATAAAGTGACGCTATGTTATACTCATATTATACGAAAAGGAAGAAGAAGAACAACTGAATGTGTTTAGCGATGTGAGTTGCCGACGGCATGTTTGTGATCGGGAATAAAATACGAGACATCGGTAAAAGAAGGTTTTCGGTGAAAATATTCTGGAGAAAATTGAAACGAGTAAGTATTTATATTTTTTCTTTATTTGATTTTTAGACATTTTTCACGAATTGTGAGAAAAAAAATACGAGAAAGCTGAAAAAGAAAATTATTAGAAATTTTGACATAAAATTCCTACATTTCCTAAGGTAAGTGTTTATTTTTTATTTATTTTAATTTAAAAAATAGTTTTCAACCAGAAAGTATCTCTTTTTTGATATATTTTGTGGTCCTGAAAAGGACCGATTGTTTTGTTGTAAAAAAGATTTCTCCAAATTGCGTCAAGAATTTGTTTAACCGCCGAAACCGTACAAGGTACGGCCTTGTCTCTTCAAAGCATATACGACATCCATAGCGGTGACGGTTTTACGCTTAGCATGTTCGGTGTAGGTGACAGCATCACGAATAACGTTTTCCAAAAACACCTTCAGAACACCACGAGTTTCTTCGTAAATCAGGCCAGAGATACGTTTTACACCGCCACGACGAGCCAAACGTCTAATAGCTGGCTTGGTAATACCTTGGATGTTATCACGGAGCACTTTCCTGTGACGTTTAGCGCCACCTTTTCCCAAGCCTTTACCACCTTTACCACGACCAGTCATTTTTTCACTTTAGTTTATTTCACTTATCACTTCACGAACAGTTTGAGCACTAATGTTTTTTTCCGGCGATTCCGCTCGTATTTATACAAAATTTGAGGCTCTCTCCAACCATTTAACGCACAAGTAAAGTATGTACAGTTATGTGTGTGTGTACATTTGCCGTTAGTATTGTATGTTCTCTCTTGTGTGTGCGTGTACATTTGGTATACGGATAGGTAAGAATTCACTAACATATCAACCCCGAAAGTTGATGCTAACAGCACAATTTTCTATAAATACTCGTTTTCGTGGCGATGGCAACGTTATTACAGTGTTAACCGTGTTTGTGTGCATATCTCTAGTGAAGTGAAAAAATTCAAGTGAAAAATGGCTCGTACTAAGCAAACTGCCCGTAAATCGACCGGTGGAAAGGCTCCCCGTAAACAACTAGCTACCAAAGCTGCCCGTAAGAGTGCCCCAGCCACCGGCGGTGTTAAGAAGCCTCATCGTTTCCGTCCTGGTACAGTTGCTTTGCGTGAAATCCGTCGTTACCAGAAGAGTACTGAATTGTTGATCCGCAAATTGCCCTTCCAACGTTTGGTTCGTGAAATCGCTCAAGATTTCAAAACTGACTTGCGTTTCCAGAGCTCTGCTGTTATGGCCTTGCAAGAAGCCAGTGAAGCCTACTTGGTTGGTCTTTTCGAAGATACTAACTTGTGCGCCATCCATGCTAAGCGTGTCACCATCATGCCTAAGGATATCCAATTGGCCAGACGTATTCGTGGAGAACGTGCTTAAATTCTTGACGTTTTAAAAGCAACAATTTTACAACAAAACAATCGGTCCTTTTCAGGACCACAAATATTTTACAAAAAAGAGATATTTTTACTCAATCTACAATTTTTAGTATTTTTTTGAAATAAATAAAAATAATTTAGGGCTATGATTATTTTTCAACAATTAACATTTTTATAATAAAGATATATTTTTTGATGTTGTTTTTTTTTTTTTTCGTTGATGATTTTTCGACACTTTATTTTTTTATTTAATTTTTTTATTTTATTTTGATCGAATATTTTATTTTTTGAATTTTATTTGAATTTTTTGAATTATCCATTTTGATATTTTCCTTTAATTTGCAAAATTATTATCATTTTTGTACTCCCTCTTCGAAAAAAAATGCAATGACTCATAAAAACAACCACCACATACATTTTGCTAACGGGATTTTTTTTTGTCCATTTTGTTTTTTTCCTTTTCCCGTTAAACAAAAAATTGCTCTCTTTATGATTTTTGGCGCGACATTTGTCTATTTCTCTCATTTTATTCCCCTTCGATCATTTTTTTCTGTTGTGGACTATTCAATTTAACGGGAAAAAATTCTCTGCCTTCAATTTCTACGAATTATTTCATGTGAATTTTAAAAATTTCCAGCTAAAATGTTGCCCTCCTATTTAATTTTTTTCAGGAATGATGTATGAAATATGTTTTTTTCATTTTCAGCAAAATTTTGAATTGTTTTATACGCATTTTAAGACATTTAATATGAATTTCTCCATATGGAATTACAAAATTATTTATGCCCGATGTATTTAGAGAAATTGGTAATAATTTATTATTTTCAAAAATTGAAGAAGAAAATAATTGATTTGTTCAGAATTTTGATGTAAAATATAATTAAAAGTATTATAAAAAGGAATGCCAATAATATCTACCTTTGAAGTTGATCGAAAATCAATTTTGTAAAACGCAATTAATTTCATGACATTTCTAAGTGTTCTAGGTGATATTTGCCTGTAAAGAGGAATTTCTTTTTGGGAATATTTTTTTATAAAATTAACAAAAAATTGACAAAATAACGTAGAAAATGGCTTTTAATACTATTTTTATAAATTATAGAACAAATTATGTTAAATTCACTAAAAAATATTGCAAAATGAAAATACATAACCGTTTGTCAGTGAATGCCTGTACATTGGTAGTATGAAGTATTCTGGGGATTTTGTAACTTTTCCCCGTAAATTATGACTTTTTGTGAATAATGTTATATTTTGATGTAAATATACAAATTCTGAAATGTTTTTTAAGAAATTTTTATAAAACTTATTAAGATTTGAGCTTTCAAATTTATTTCAAGAAAAACTTTTCTTCATTGAAATTATGCCAACAAGAGGATTTCTGCTGTCATAGACCACATAATAATTTCAATTTTTTCACATAGTAAAATATGAAATTGCATCGATATTTTTCTTTGATCCTAAAGTAAACATATCAGGCTACATTTTCAAAAAGAATTTTCAATTAATTTTCGTAAAAAATTTGATTTTTTTAAATTTTAGTTGGAAATTTGTGATTACATTTTTATAATCTGCCAAGTTAAACGTTTATAATTCACAAACGGCAAGTGATAATTACACCAAACTTTCTTTAAAACATAGCCTGAAATCTATACTTTAAAGGTATAAAACATTTTTAGTGAAAATTATCAAAGCTTCTTCAGGAAAATTTAATTTCTCCGAAAACTTTTGTAAAAAATTAAACACGCTTCCACACAATCTTTCGAAAAATTTACCAATTGACTACTATGCACATCTCATCTTTTCGATGTACCTACACTTTAGCTCGCCGCTAACAAAAATAATAGTACACATAAATTTGTGAGTGTATTTGTGTTAACAGTGAAATATAAACCAAACAGTGAATAACCATGTCTGACGCCGCCGTTGTTGAAGCCACCGCCTCCCCAGTTGCCGCTGTTGAGAAAAAGGCACCAAAAAAAGCCGCTGCCAAAGCAAAGAAGCCATCAGCTGCCCCTACCCACCCTCCAACCCAGCAAATGGTTGATGCCGCCATCAAGACCCTGAAGGAACGTGGAGGTTCATCATTGCCCGCCATCAAGAAATACTTGGCCAGCACCTACAAAGTAGATGCCCAAAAATTGGCCCCCTTCATCAAGAAGTACTTGAAAGGTGCCGTTGCCAGTGGAAAATTGATCCAAACTAAAGGTAAGGGTGCTTCTGGTTCATTCAAATTGTCTGCTTCGGCCTCTAAGGAACCCAAAGCTAAGACTGCTGAAAAGAAGAAGAAGGCCCCAGCCGCTGGTGACAAAAAGAAGAAGGCTGCCGCCCCTAAAAAGGCCGCTGGTGAGAAGAAGGCAGCTGCCAAAAAACCCTCTGCCGCCAAGAAGACCGCTGAAAAGAAGAAGGCCGACAAAACAAAGGCAAAGGCTGCCAAGAAAACCGGTACAGTTAAAGCTAAACCAGCAAAGACCGCCGCCAAAGCATCTGCCACTAAACCAAAGGCACCCAAGGCAAAAACTGCAGCTGCTAAGCCCAAAAAGGCCGCAGCAGCAAAGAAGCCAGCTGCTAAGAAAACCGCCGCCAAGAAGTAATTTTTCCCAGAAAGATTACTTTTTCCACAATATTTTCGATATTCGAAAACATACTATCTAACAGCCCTTTTCAGGGCTACAAATTAAATTAAAAAAGAGAAAAATATTTTCAACAGTTATCGTATATATTTTTGTTACCTAAATAAATAAGTAAATTTGTACACGTGTTTGATTTTGGGAAAAAAAATTACTTTCGCTAATTACTGTTCTTATTAGGTAATTTTATTGAGCCAATATAATCGAGGACGCCACTGGATTATTTTTTAACCCAGGTCATAAAAGATAATAAAATATTTAAATTTTTTCCTAATTACCCACAGGTCATAATTCTCGAAAATCCCCATAATTTGGTCAATTTTATAATTTCTACTTAATTTTGAAAATTTGTCATTTTCATATTCTCTCAAATTTCACAAATTTCACCCAGAAATGACATTTTGGCAAAATATTTACATTTTCCATCAATATATTTTTTCCTTTGAAAATTTCTGCCTCAGCCTTATATTTCGTTGCTTTGCCGTTGTGCTGTAACAAAATGCTCACACATACATGATGCCCATTCGATGTTGATCAACGACGGCAAGGCAAATCACCACTAACACACGCACACATACACGACGACGATGGCTGTTATAGCATATCGCACAAGCAAGCAAGCAAAGGTTACACATAGGCACATATGCGAGTTAGCTAAATGCATGGAAAAATCATTGTATAGAGAAAAATATATTTCTTATGGAATTTTATTCGTTTATTACTAAATAATGATAAATTGTAGCTTCAACAAAAATATGATCTCTTTTGAAATGTTTTTTGTGGCCCTGAAAAGGGCCTTTTAAGGTAGTATTTCGACGCATGAAAATGAAAAATATCAAGACATTTACTTGGAGCTGGTGTATTTAGTAACAGCCTTGGTACCTTCACTGACGGCGTGCTTAGCCAATTCACCGGGCAACAATAGACGGACGGCGGTCTGGATTTCCCGACTGGTGATGGTCGAGCGCTTGTTGTAGTGGGCCAAACGAGAGGCTTCGGCGGCAATACGTTCGAAGATATCGTTGACGAAACTGTTCATGATGCTCATGGCCTTGGAGGAGATACCGGTGTCGGGATGGACTTGCTTCAACACTTTGTAAATGTAGATAGCGTAACTCTCCTTACGCTTGGTACGTCTCTTCGACTTATCGCCCTTGGTAATGTTCTTTTGGGCTTTGCCGGCCTTCTTTGCTGCTTTACCACTGGTTTTAGGAGGCATTTTCACTTATTATTTTTTTGAATCACACAAACACTTTTAACACTGTTCACAAATGATAACCAAAACGGGCAGCTATACAGAATTTGTAGATTGTAGTCGACAAGAATTTCAGGTAGTCACAGCTAGCAGGCACACACAAGGCAAACCACCCCATTATTGAAGAAATGTGTGTGTGAGAAAAGTATAAATAGCACGTTTCGATCCGAAAATTTTTATCATTTGTGTTTTTCAGTGCTTAAGTGAAGTGTTTAAAACTAAAATAAAGTGAAAATGTCTGGTCGTGGTAAAGGTGGCAAAGTTAAGGGAAAGGCAAAGTCCCGTTCCAATCGTGCTGGTCTTCAATTCCCCGTCGGTCGTATCCATCGTCTGTTGCGCAAAGGCAACTATGCTGAGCGTGTTGGTGCCGGTGCTCCCGTCTATTTAGCCGCTGTCATGGAATATTTGGCTGCTGAAGTCTTGGAATTGGCTGGCAATGCTGCCCGTGACAACAAGAAGACTCGTATCATTCCCCGTCACTTGCAATTGGCCATCCGTAACGACGAAGAATTGAACAAATTGCTGTCTGGCGTTACCATTGCCCAAGGTGGTGTATTGCCAAACATCCAAGCTGTTCTCTTGCCCAAGAAGACCGAAAAGAAAGCCTAAATTATTTCGAAAGGTATTATGGAATGAAAAAGAAGAAGAATACAGACCATCGTATGATTCCATAGAAAAATCAACCAATCCGTCCTTTTCAGGACGACAAAAAATATTTGAAAAGAGAAAGAAAATTGCGTCAAGCTACATTTGTATGAAAAAAATAAAAATTCTCAATAATTTTGTATTAGCCGTTGGCAGAATAACTGTTTTTCAAGTTCAAGTTCAAGTTTATTTTTTTCATCTGCTCTCTACACATAGTTATTTAATAACTTATTAACTAACAATATTTCTTAAGTCTATAGATTAAAAATACTTAGCATAAAGTCTTATTTTTCTAAGTTTATCTAAATAATACGATAAGGGGGGGTCACACATTTAATGTTACCTAAAATTAATTCAAAAAATTCTATAATACTTTAATGTAAATAAATACATAATGAATTCCCTTAAAAAAAGATGAATAAAAAAGGGACCCTAAATAACTGTTTTTCGTTGTCAGTTGCATATTTGTGTTGTCGTTGTTGTTGTCTCTTATGATTTCAGGAATAGAGCGAGCGCGAGAGAGGAGAGATCGTGGCGTCACCAAATGAGTATGTATACTATGAGGTAGAAGAAGAAGCATGTGGCAGTTGGTGGTGGCTGGCTGGCTGGGTAGTAATTTTATGTGAAAAAATCGTACCCCGGCGCATTCTTGGGGAAGGCATAAAGTAGACGATTTGCAAGGGAATTTTGGCGGCAAAGTAGTGTTTTGGTGGAAATAAATGGACACATACATGAAAATAAAAGCGCATTGTGGTGCTATGGAAAATTTTAAACACAAAAAATAGATTAAAAGTAACATAATGAAATGAAAATTAATGAAAATAATTACAAAGAAAAATAAAATAACGTAAATTAACAACTAAATTAAAATAAAATAAGAAAATTTTAGAAAATTAAGGCAAATATTAATGAAAATTTAAAGAAATTTTAATGAAAATATTTGAAAATAAATTAAAGAAATTTCGAATAATAAATAGATTTTATGAAAATAAAAGATACTTTAAATTAAATCAAAAATTTTTAAATTAATGAAAAGGAAATAAATTAAATAATTTTAAATTAATAATAAGGAAAAAATAAAATAAAATTAAATAAAACGAAAATGTTATTTTTAAAAAATAATCTAATGAAAAATTAAATTAATTGAAAATTAAATAAGTAAATTTAACATAAATAAAATAAAATTAATTTAATGAAGAATTTTTAAATAAAATTCTGTGATTTTAATTTAAAAAAAAATTAATGATTTTAATTTTCGGTAAAATTTTAAAGGAAATGATTAGTGAATAATTTACAAATTTTTAATGAAATTTTTCGAAATAAAATAAATCAACGATCTATATTTAATAAAAATATTCAACAATTTCAAATTAAATTTTGAGAAAAGATTAAACAATGTTTGAAAAAGTCAAAATGAAATTCCTTTGCTACCACAGCATGGTTGTTCTTTAATAATGTCGACTAAACAGCAACAATACA
This sequence comes from Musca domestica, assembly GCF_030504385.1. Lineage (NCBI taxonomy): Eukaryota > Metazoa > Arthropoda > Insecta > Diptera > Muscidae > Musca > Musca domestica. Next base: position 1,210,137 of record NW_026712383.1, on the reverse strand, counting down.
TACATAAAGTGACGCTATGTTATACTCATATTATACGAAAAGGAAGAAGAAGAACAACTGAATGTGTTTAGCGATGTGAGTTGCCGACGGCATGTTTGTGATCGGGAATAAAATACGAGACATCGGTAAAAGAAGGTTTTCGGTGAAAATATTCTGGAGAAAATTGAAACGAGTAAGTATTTATATTTTTTCTTTATTTGATTTTTAGACATTTTTCACGAATTGTGAGAAAAAAAATACGAGAAAGCTGAAAAAGAAAATTATTAGAAATTTTGACATAAAATTCCTACATTTCCTAAGGTAAGTGTTTATTTTTTATTTATTTTAATTTAAAAAATAGTTTTCAACCAGAAAGTATCTCTTTTTTGATATATTTTGTGGTCCTGAAAAGGACCGATTGTTTTGTTGTAAAAAAGATTTCTCCAAATTGCGTCAAGAATTTGTTTAACCGCCGAAACCGTACAAGGTACGGCCTTGTCTCTTCAAAGCATATACGACATCCATAGCGGTGACGGTTTTACGCTTAGCATGTTCGGTGTAGGTGACAGCATCACGAATAACGTTTTCCAAAAACACCTTCAGAACACCACGAGTTTCTTCGTAAATCAGGCCAGAGATACGTTTTACACCGCCACGACGAGCCAAACGTCTAATAGCTGGCTTGGTAATACCTTGGATGTTATCACGGAGCACTTTCCTGTGACGTTTAGCGCCACCTTTTCCCAAGCCTTTACCACCTTTACCACGACCAGTCATTTTTTCACTTTAGTTTATTTCACTTATCACTTCACGAACAGTTTGAGCACTAATGTTTTTTTCCGGCGATTCCGCTCGTATTTATACAAAATTTGAGGCTCTCTCCAACCATTTAACGCACAAGTAAAGTATGTACAGTTATGTGTGTGTGTACATTTGCCGTTAGTATTGTATGTTCTCTCTTGTGTGTGCGTGTACATTTGGTATACGGATAGGTAAGAATTCACTAACATATCAACCCCGAAAGTTGATGCTAACAGCACAATTTTCTATAAATACTCGTTTTCGTGGCGATGGCAACGTTATTACAGTGTCTACCGTGTTTGTGTGCATATCTCTAGTGAAGTGAAAAAATTCAAGTGAAAAATGGCTCGTACTAAGCAAACTGCCCGTAAATCGACCGGTGGAAAGGCTCCCCGTAAACAACTAGCTACCAAAGCTGCCCGTAAGAGTGCCCCAGCCACCGGCGGTGTTAAGAAGCCTCATCGTTTCCGTCCTGGTACAGTTGCTTTGCGTGAAATCCGTCGTTACCAGAAGAGTACTGAATTGTTGATCCGCAAATTGCCCTTCCAACGTTTGGTTCGTGAAATCGCTCAAGATTTCAAAACTGACTTGCGTTTCCAGAGCTCTGCTGTTATGGCCTTGCAAGAAGCCAGTGAAGCCTACTTGGTTGGTCTTTTCGAAGATACTAACTTGTGCGCCATCCATGCTAAGCGTGTCACCATCATGCCTAAGGATATCCAATTGGCCAGACGTATTCGTGGAGAACGTGCTTAAATTCTTGACGTTTTAAAAGCAACAATTTTACAACAAAACAATCGGTCCTTTTCAGGACCACAAATATTTTACAAAAAGAGATATTTTTTACTCAATCTACAATTTTTAGCATTTTTTTGAAATAAATAAAAATAATTTAGGGCTATGATTATTTTTCAACAATTAACATTTTTTAAAATAAAGATATATTTTTTGATGTTGTTTTTTTTTTTTCGTTGATGATTTTTCGACACTTTATTTTTTTATTTAATTTTTTTATTTTATTTTGATCGAATATTTTATTTTTTTTTTTTAATTTTATTTGAATTTTTTGAATTATCCATTTTGATATTTTCCTTTAATTTGCAAAATTATTATCATTTTTGTACTCCCTCTTCGAAAAAAATGCTATGACTCATAAAAACAACCACCACATACATTTTGCTAACGGGATTTTTTTTGTCCATTTTGTTTTTTTCCTTTTCCCGTTAAACAAAAAATTGCTCTCTTTATGATTTTTGGCGCGAAATTTGTCTATTTCTCTCATTTTATTCCCCTTCGATAATTTTTTTCTGTTGTGGACTATTCAATTTAACGGGAAAATTCTCTGCCTTTAATTTCTACGAATTATTTCATGTGAATTTTAAAAATTTCCAGCTAAAATGTGCCCCACGTATTTAATTTTTTTCAGGAATGATGTATGAAATATGTTTTATTCCTTTTCAGCAACATTTTTAAATGTTTTATACGCATTTTAAGAGATTTAATATGAATTTTCTCCGTATGGAATTACAAAATTATTTTTGCCCGATGTATTTAGAAGAAATTGGTAATAATTTATTATTTTCAAAAATTGAAGAAGAAAATAATTGATTTGTTGAGAATTTTGATGTAAAATATAATTAAAAGTATTATAAAAAGGAATTCCAATAATATCTACCTTTGAAGTTGATCGAAAATCATTTTGTAAAACGCAATTAATTTCATGACATTTCCAAGTGTTCTAGGTGATATTTGCCTGTAAAGAGGAATTTCTTTTTGGGAATATTTTTTCATAAAATTAACAAAAATTTGACAAAATGACGTAGAAAATGGCTTCTAATACTATTTTTATAAATTTTAGAACAAATTATGTTAAATTTCATAAAAAATATTGCAAAATGAAAATACATAACCGTTTGTCAGTGAATGCCTGTACATTGGTAGTATGAAGTATTCTGGGGATTTTGTAACTTTTCCCCGTAAATTATGACTTTTTGTGAATAATGTTATATTTTGATGTAAATATACAAATTCTGAAATGTTTTTTAAGAAATTTTTATAAAACTTATTAAGATTTGAGCTTTCAAATTTATTTCAAGAAAAACTTTTCTTCATTGAAATTATGCCAACAAGAGGATTTCTGCTGTCATAGACCACATAATAATTTCAATTTTTTCACATAGTAAAATATGAAATTTCATCGATATTTTTCTTTGATCCTAAAGTAAACATATCAGGCTACATTTTCAAAAAGAATTTTCAATTAAATTTTCATAAAAAATTTGATTTTTTTAAATTTTAGTTGGAAATTTGTGATTACATTTTTATAATCTGCCAAGTTAAACGTTTATAATTCACAAACGGCAAGTGATAATTACACCAAACTTTCTTTAAAACATAGCCTGAAATCTATACTTTAAAGGTATAAAACATTTTTAGTGAAAATTATCAAAGCTTCTTCAGGAAAATTTAATTTCTCCGAAAACTTTTGTAAAAAATTAAACACGCTTCCACACAATCTTTCGAAAAATTTACCAATTGACTACTATGCACATCTCATCTTTTCGATGTACCTACACTTTAGCTCGCCGCTAACAAAAGAAAAATAATAGTACACATAAATTTGTGAGTGTATTTGTGTTAACAGTGAAATATAAACCAAACAGTGAATATAAACAACTGGAAGTGAAAACAAATTACTGAAGGCAAATATTACCTTCAGGGAGATAAAATTCGTTTTCAAACAAACTGAGCTACAAGCGGACGTTATTACATATGAACGTCTTACAGGCGGCAGATAAGTCTGCTGCCGATAAGCTGCTACTGGGCGAAAATAAATCATCCGCCACCGAGACTACAGCATTCATAAATGTTGACAACATGAATGCTGGCAACGCAGATACAACTAAACCGTTGCAGAGACAAACTACAGACGAGATTGGTGAATGGCAAGAGGTAAAATATGCCAGGCCGCAACTAAAACGGAAATGCGACTCGCCAACCAACTACTCTGAAATGAACGCAGTCATTAGACAACTGCAAGATAAGATTATCTCGCTGGAGAATCAAAATAAAGTACTGACAGCCGAGCTGACATTTCTAAAAAATATGCAGGATGAATCAGCTAGGCAACTTACAGCAGCTCACTCCAAGGAAATGAGCTGCAAACGAATTATCACTAACCTCGAAAAACAAATTGCTCCAACTAATGAAAACAAGAGCAATAGAAATAAATGCAGTAATGATGCTACCTTGAAGATGGACTATGCTGACACACTGCCAGTGCAGCCTGTGGATACACCGCCGGTACCACGAATAAACATACTGAGTGCATGCCGAGCCTCAGAAAAAAAGAAGGATGTGCCTAATGCGACAAAGGCAACTACACAACCAGATATACCAGCCATATCAACCGAAAGCAGGGAAGATATTAGCTCAATAACACCAATGTCTGCAGCTCAGAAAAAGAAGAAGCCCAGGCGTAAGGTTAAAATAATATCGCAGACCAACTACATGGACACGAGCGACAACAATACTACAGCTGATAAGGGCGCTTCATCGGAGTCACCTAACATCAAACGTAAGTCGATACCTCTTATAACGGCCTATAATGTCAATATAAAAGAGTTTAGAAGTTTAATTACGACCGAAATCGGACACGAAGACTTTTCAATTAAGGTTGTCAATAAAAAAAAGGCAAACTTTCAAATGGCATCCATCGAAGACCATTCGAAGATTAGAGCACTTTTTATCAGCAGGGGCATAAATTTTTTTACGTACTCCTCTAAAGATCAGACTCCTCACTCCATCATTATGGAAAGATTATCCTCGACATATGATGCCGAGGATATTAAGGATGGCCTCTTAAACCTAGACATTAACCTTGAAGTTCTAAGAGTAATTTATTTAGATTTTGAGAAGTGGCTCATCCACTTCAGTAAAGGATCAGATATAGATCGCCTGTTCAAAGTCCGCAAGTTCCTTAACTGCGGCATTTCACTCAGAAGAGATACAAAAAAGGGTCTAACCCAATGCCACAATTGCCAACGGCCAACTCACTCCTCAGGGGGCTGTGGTATGCCATACAGGTGTTGTAAGTGTGGGGGAGCACATGGCCCTAAGAAGTGTCACATCCCTCCCGGTGTCCTTAGGCCCACCATGATTGAGGTTAAAGATCCCATAACGGGCCAAATCTCCAAAAAACCGGATTACATTTTTAAATGCGTAAATTGCAACAAGGAGGGACACGCTGCCAACTCACGCGAATGTCCAATTCGACAATCGCGACTTGCAAAAATTAAATCCGATGCGGTTGCAAAAAATAATAAAAAAGCAACACGTCAAAATAGATTTTCGGCCAATAGTGGCAAAGTTAAAATGGGTGTCTCTTTTGCTGAAATTACGAAACAGAACGATCTGTCACAAAACACACCTACACACAATTCAGTGGCCAATACAGGGGATAGGCCTATGACTGACATAATGACCTCATTCGAAAACTTTGATCAAATTTGCAAGAAGAATTTCGGCAACGATTTCTTCTCATGCCTTGCGAAAGTCCGCAAATACGCCAAGGACTTAAATAGTGTAAATCAAGATTGCCAAGCTAAGGCTATGATTGGCATCTTAACATCACTCTGCTCTGATGACTAGATCTATCAAGTGCATGTTCGCCAACGTCAACTCATTAGTATCGAGGCACAAGAAACACTTTTTAAATCTGTTTCTTAAAGACCATCGGCCTGATGTGATGATGTTGGCGGAGCATATGGTGCCTACCCATGCGAATTTGGTCATGGAGGGCTATAAAACCTTTTTGCAGAGAAGAATAGATAGAACTGGCCGCGGTACTGCAATCCTTGTTAAGCAAAACATAAAATGCGAACAAGTAGTCCTAGATTCTGGTAGCATAGAAAATTGTTGTATTAAATTATTTAGGGTAGATGGGTCGACGCTACATGTAGTGAGCATGTACTGTAGACCTGGCGATGGGTTTAGCTCCTCTGATCTCGAATGCCTCAGACCTTTGGCGAGAGACGGACACATCATCATTGGAGCTGATCTCAACGCCCGACATATCAGCTGGGGCGGTACCACCTCCTGCTCTAGAGGCAGATCCATAGCCGATTTCATTTTAGGGTGTCCGGACCTTACAGTAATTCCTACTGACGGCCCCACCCGAATAAGTAGAAGTTCTGAAACATACATCGACATATGCTTAGCCTCCCCTGGCATAGATATTGACGATAATGGAGGTAGAGGTATCAGCACCACCGATTGTAATTCCGATCACTTGGCAATTACTATCAATGTGCGTGGCATAATCCCTATAATCACCAGAAATGCAAAATTTTTTGATTACAAAAAAATTGATATACGTAGGTTTAATAGGATACTAGGGGAAGATTTGCCCAGCTGCCAACTCCCTATTAACCGAAATGTCACGGTTTCGGAAATAGATATAGGTATTGAGAAAATGGTGGATATTTTCCAAAGGGCTATGGATGAATCTATCCCAAAAGTTAAAAAAGGCAATAGAGGATTACGCCCTCTTCCCTCTAATATTCTGGACCTCATCCGGGAAAAGAAACGACTACGCCGTACGCTCTACCGCTGTAGAGACCCATTTAGGTATGACGATATCAAGAATAATATTAATAACCTTGACAGAACTATTCAGGGGGCTATTTCACAACACGACAGTGAGCACTGGATAAGCTTCCTGAATGGTATCACTATGAACGAAAGAGTGTACGGCAAAGTCAAGGCTGCCGCTGGCATTAGGCGCAGTACCATACCTGCTCTTTCTGACGATAATGGAACTGCTATATATATTGACGAGGATAAAGCCAATATCATCGCTGATTCTATTCAAGGCATGATTACTGCACCACGTCCCCAAGATGGTAGTATTAATATTATAGAACAAGAATTCAATAGTAGGTCTCCCCTGGTAAATTTTTCTGAAAATTTACTAGCGGATGGCTCTGAACATATCCCAGAACTCAGTCTTATATCCCCTGAGGATATAGGCGCTGCAGTCAAGAGGAGACCCAACAGTAAATCCAGTGGACCCGATGGAATCCCTGAGTTTGTACTTAGAAAGACTGATAATTCAACATGGTCCACTTTGGCTATAATCTATAACCATTGCTTAAACCTGGGTTATTTCCCCAATATTTGGAAGACCGCCATAACTGTTCCCATCCCAAAGCCAGGAAAGGACCCCACAAGGCCAGATAGTTATAGACCTATTAGTCTACTATCAGCATTTGGGAAACTACTAGAATACTTCATCCTACAACAGATTTCCTTGGAAATTGAGGACCGCGGACTACTTTCTGACAGCCAGTTTGGCTTCAGGAAAGGACTGTCCACGTCACATGCCCTCACAGTCCTTGGGAATCATGTTTCTAATGCCCTAAACAATAGGCATATTACAATAGGGATTAGCCTGGATTTCTCCAGGGCATTCGACAACGTATGGCACAATGCCATTGTTTATAAAATGGTTAATTTAAACATGGATCGCAATACCTGCAGAATTGTAGCGGACTTTCTAAAATCAAGAAAGTTCAAAGTTAGAATCGGAGATTCCTTCTCCACGGACAGGAATATATACGCAGGCGTCCCACAAGGGTCCTTACTTGGACCTATATTGTTTAATATATTCCTAGCAGATATTCCTCAACCACCCGAGGGGGATCTGCTATTAATATATGCAGACGATATATTTATCGCTGCATCTGGAGCCCATGCTCATAACACAAATAGACGCCTAAACCAATATCTGACCACCCTTTCCATATATTTTGAGAAATGGAAAATGAGACTTAACATCAACAAATGTGAAGGCATCGTTTTTAAAGGTATAAAAAAACACCTCTTCCCCAGCTCCAGAGGCTTTGAAGCTACGCCATATATCGGAGGACAATTGATCCGCGTGTCTGACCAGCTCAAATATCTGGGCGTGGTTTTCCACTCCAATTTTGAGTTCGTCAGACATGTGGACTACATTCTCGGTAAGGCCAAAAAATTATTCTGGGCTTACCAGCGGGTTATTTGCAGATCAGGTGGACTAACACTGCCTGTCAAACTGTTAATTTATAAGCAAATAATTCGACCGATCTTGGCATACGCCTTCCCCGTCTGGTACGGAATCTCCTCCCATCAAATGGAGAGAATTCGTATCTGGGAGAGGAGGGTGCTAAGATCGTGTCTTGAAATAAAACCCATACTAGACAACAATGGAATATGGCGACTCCCGCACAATTCCGCTGTATACGAGAACACACCTTTCGACAGAATCGATATGTTCCTGATCAAGGGTGCTCTAAAATTCCTAGAAAAATCATCATTTTTGGAAAATTCCTTAATTATTGACAGCCTTAATAATAATAGTATTACTGACATTAACAACATATTAGAGACAAACTATCACGCACCAAAGTGTTTATTACCTTTGGACAGAGCAGGCCTTCTCTCTATTGATAATCAATTACTTTTCTATCACCGCCGTTATAAGACGTTCGACATTAATAATACCGTCTACAATATATCCCAGTAGCCGATGAAGCACACCTGTACATAGTTAATTATAAGTAGTTTTAAGCACCATAACCATAATTCCAAAATACACTTTTTTCTTTTTTTTTTTTTTTTTTGTTTATTAGCCCCTTTTTTTAATAATTATTTTTCTGGGGGAATATAAGCTAAATACAACATATATTACATACAATGAAATTTAATTTCTGGTGTTAGCGATATGATGCATACATTATGCACATATATATGTATTAATGAGTTAAACTTAGATAAATATTAGTATGCTAAGTAGTTTTAAGTAGTCCTTAAGAGCTTTTGTTAGACATAAGTCATATATATATTGTATTAATGAATTGAATTAATAAACTTGAAACTTGATAAACTTGAGAAACGCCGCTAACAAAAATAATAGTACACATAAATTTGTGAGTGTATTTGTGTTAACAGTGAAATATAAACCAAACAGTGAATAACCATGTCTGACGCCGCCGTTGTTGAAGCCACCGCCTCCCCAGTTGCCGCTGTTGAGAAAAAGGCACCAAAAAAAGCCGCTGCCAAAGCAAAGAAGCCATCAGCTGCCCCTACCCACCCTCCAACCCAGCAAATGGTTGATGCCGCCATCAAGACCCTGAAGGAACGTGGAGGTTCATCATTGCCCGCCATCAAGAAATACTTGGCCAGCACCTACAAAGTAGATGCCCAAAAATTGGCCCCCTTCATCAAGAAGTACTTGAAAGGTGCCGTTGCCAGTGGAAAATTGATCCAAACTAAAGGTAAGGGTGCTTCTGGTTCATTCAAATTGTCTGCTTCGGCCTCTAAGGAACCCAAAGCCAAGACTGCTGAAAAGAAGAAGAAGGCCCCAGCCGCTGGTGACAAAAAGAAGAAGGCTGCCGCCCCTAAAAAGGCCGCTGGTGAGAAGAAGGCAGCTGCCAAAAAACCCTCTGCCGCCAAGAAGACCGCTGAAAAGAAGAAGGCCGACAAAACAAAGGCAAAGGCTGCCAAGAAAACCGGTACAGTTAAAGCTAAACCAGCAAAGACCGCCGCCAAAGCATCTGCCACTAAACCAAAGGCACCCAAGGCAAAAACTGCAGCTGCTAAGCCCAAAAAGGCCGCAGCAGCAAAGAAGCCAGCTGCTAAGAAAACCGCCGCCAAGAAGTAATTTTTCCCAGAAAGATTACTTTTTCCACAATATTTTCGATATTCGAAAACATACTATCTAACAGCCCTTTTCAGGGCTACAAATTAAATTAAAAAAGAGAAAAATATTATTTTCAACAGTTATCGTATATATTTGTTACCTAAATAAATAAGTAAATTTGTACACGTGTTTCATTTTGGGAAAAAAATTACTTTCGCTAATTACTGTTCTTATTAGGTAATTTTATTGAGCCAATATAATCGTGGACGCCACTGGATTATTTTTTAACCCAGGTCATAAAAGATAATAAAATATTTAAAATTTTTCCTAATTACCCACAGGTCATAATTCTCGAAAATCCCCATAATTTGGTCATTTTATAATTTCTACTTAATTTTGAAAATTTGATATTTTCATATTCTCTGTTAAATTTCACGAATTTCATCCAAAAATGACATTTTGGCAAAATATTTACATTTTCCATCAATACATTTTTTCCTTTGAAAATTTCTGCCTCAGCCTTATATTTCGTTGCTTTGCCGTTGTGCTGTATCAAAATGCTCACACATACATGATGCCCATTCGATGTTGATCAACGACGGCAAGGCAAATCACCACTAACACACGCACACATAGCACGACGACGATGGCTGTTATAGCATATCGCACAAGCAATGGCTAAACATAGGCACATATGCGAGTTAGCTAAATGCATGGAAAAATCATTGTATAGAGAAAAATATATTTCCTATGGAATTTTATTCGTTTATTACTAAATAATGATAAATTGTAGCTTCAACAAAATATGATCTCTTTTGAAATGTTTTTTGTGGCCCTGAAAAGGGCCTTTTAAGGTAGTATTTCGACGCATGAAAATGAAAAATATCAAGACATTTACTTGGAGCTGGTGTATTTAGTAACAGCCTTGGTACCTTCACTGACGGCGTGCTTAGCCAATTCACCGGGCAACAATAGACGGACGGCGGTCTGGATTTCCCGACTGGTGATGGTCGAGCGCTTGTTGTAGTGGGCCAAACGAGAGGCTTCGGCGGCAATACGTTCGAAGATATCGTTGACGAAACTGTTCATGATGCTCATGGCCTTGGAGGAGATACCGGTGTCGGGATGGACTTGCTTCAACACTTTGTAAATGTAGATAGCGTAACTCTCCTTACGCTTGGTACGTCTCTTCGACTTATCGCCCTTGGTAATGTTCTTTTGGGCTTTGCCGGCCTTCTTTGCTGCTTTACCACTGGTTTTAGGAGGCATTTTCACTTATTATTTTTTTTGAATCACACAAACACTTTTAACACTGTTCACAAATGATAACCAAAACGGCCAGCTATACAGAATTTGTAGATTGTAGTCGACAAGAATTTCAGGTAGTCACAGCTAGCAGGCACACACAAGGCAAACCACCCCATTATTGAAGAAATGTGTGTGTGAGAAAAGTATAAATAGCACGTTTCGGCCCGAAAATTTTTATCATTTGTGTTTTTCAGTGCTTAAGTGAAGTGTTCAAAACTAAAATAAAGTGAAAATGTCTGGTCGTGGTAAAGGTGGCAAAGTTAAGGGAAAGGCAAAGTCCCGTTCCAATCGTGCTGGTCTTCAATTCCCCGTCGGTCGTATCCATCGTCTGTTGCGCAAAGGCAACTATGCTGAGCGTGTTGGTGCCGGTGCTCCCGTCTATTTAGCCGCTGTCATGGAATATTTGGCTGCTGAAGTCTTGGAATTGGCTGGCAATGCTGCCCGTGACAACAAGAAGACTCGTATCATTCCCCGTCACTTGCAATTGGCCATCCGTAACGACGAAGAATTGAACAAATTGCTGTCTGGCGTTACCATTGCCCAAGGTGGTGTATTGCCAAACATCCAAGCTGTTCTCTTGCCCAAGAAGACCGAAAAGAAAGCCTAAATTATTTCGAAAGGTATTATGGAATGAAGAAGAAGAATACAGACCATCGTATAATTCCATAGAAAAATCAACCAATCCGTCCTTTTCAGGACGACAAAAAATATTTGAAAAGGGAAAGAAAATTGCGTCAAGCTACATTTGTATGAAAAAAATAAAATTCTCAATAATTTTCTATGAGACGTTGGCAGAATAACTGTTTTTCGTTGTCAGTTGGATATTTGTGTTGTCGTCGTTGTTGTTGTCTCTTATGATTTCAGGAATAGAGCGAGCGAGAGAGGAGAGATCGTGGCGTCACCAAATGAGTATGTATACTATGAGGAAGAAGAAGCATGTGGCAGTTGGTGGTGGCTGGCTGGGTAGTAATTTTATGTGAAAAAATCGTACCCCGGCGCATTCTTTGGGGAAGGCATAAAGTAGATGATTTGCAAGGGAATTTTGGCGGCAAAGTAGTGTTTTGGTGGAAATAAATGGACACATACATGAAAATAAAAGCGCATTGTGGTGCTATGGAAAATTTTAAACACAAAAAATAGAATAAAAGTAAAATAATGAAATGAAAATTAACGAAAATAATTAAATTAAATTAAAATAAGAAAATTTCAGAAAATAAAGGCAAATATTAATGAAATTTCAAAGAAATTTAAATGAAAATATTTGAAAATAATTTAAAGAAATTTGGAATAATAAACACATTTTATGAAAATAAAAGATACTTTAAATGAAATCAAAAATTTTTAAATTGATGAAAAGGAAATAAATTAAATAATTTTAAATTAATAATAATAATAATTTTAAATAAAACGAAAATGTGATTTTTAAAAAATAATGTAATGAAAAATTAAATTAATTGAAAATTAAATAAGAAAATTTAACATAAATAAAATAAAATTCATTTAATGAAGAACTTTTAAATAAAATTCAATGATTTTAATTTTCGGTAAAATTTTAAAGGAAATGATTAGTGAAAAATTTACAAATTTTTAATGAAATTTTTCGAAATAAAATAAATCAACGATCTATTTAATAAATATTTTCAACAATTTCAAATTAAATTTTGAGAAAACATTCAACAATGTTTAAAAAAAAAGTCAAAATGAAATTACTTTGCTACCACAGCATGGTCGTTCTTTAGTAATATCGACTAAATAATACCAATACATACATAAAGCGACGCTATGTTATACTCATATTATACGAAGAGGAAGAAGAAGAAGAAGTAAATGTGTTTAGCGATGTGAGTTGCCGACGGCATGTTTATGATCGGGAATAAAATAAGAGACATCGGTAAAAGAAGGCTTTCGGTGAAAATATTCTGGAGAAAATAGAAACGAGTAAGTATTTATATTTTTTTTATTTGATTTTTCACGACTTGTGAGAAAAAAATACGAGAAAGCTGAAAAAGAAAATTATTAGAAATTTTGACATAAAATCCCTATATTTCCTAAGGTAAGTGTTTATTTTTTATTTATTTTAATTTTAAAAAAAATAGTTTTCAACAAGAAAGTATCTCTTTTTTGATATATTTTGTGGTCCTGAAAAGGACCGATTGTTTTGTTGTAAAAAATATTTCTCCAAATTGCGTCAAGAATTTGTTTAACCGCCGAAACCGTACAAGGTACGGCCTTGTCTCTTCAAAGCATATACGACATCCATAGCGGTGACGGTTTTACGCTTAGCATGTTCGGTGTAGGTGACAGCATCACGAATAACGTTTTCCAAAAACACCTTCAGAACACCACGAGTTTCTTCGTAAATCAGGCCAGAGATACGTTTTACACCGCCACGACGAGCCAAACGTCTAATAGCTGGCTTGGTAATACCTTGGATGTTATCACGGAGCACTTTCCTGTGACGTTTAGCGCCACCTTTTCCCAAGCCTTTACCACCTTTACCACGACCAGTCATTTTTTCACTTTAGTTTATTTCACTTATCACTTCACGAACAGTTTGAGCACTAATGTTTTTTTCGGGCGATTCCGCTCGTATTTATACAAAATTTGAGGCTCTCTCCAACTATTGAACACACAAGTAAAGTATGTACAGTTATATGTGTGTGTGTACATTTGCCGTTAGTATTGTATGTTCTCTTTTGTGTGTGCGTGTACATTTGGTATACGGATAGGTAAGAATTCACTAACATATCAACCCCGAAAGTTGATGCTAACAGCACAATTTTCTATAAATACTCGTTTTCGTGGCGATGGCAACGTTATTACAGTGTCTACCGTGTTTGTGTGCATATCTCTAGTGAAGTGAAAAAAATTCAAGTGAAAAATGGCTCGTACTAAGCAAACTGCCCGTAAATCGACCGGTGGAAAGGCTCCCCGTAAACAACTAGCTACCAAAGCTGCCCGTAAGAGTGCCCCAGCCACCGGCGGTGTTAAGAAGCCTCATCGTTTCCGTCCTGGTACAGTTGCTTTGCGTGAAATCCGTCGTTACCAGAAGAGTACTGAATTGTTGATCCGCAAATTGCCCTTCCAACGTTTGGTTCGTGAAATCGCTCAAGATTTCAAAACTGACTTGCGTTTCCAGAGCTCTGCTGTTATGGCCTTGCAAGAAGCCAGTGAAGCCTACTTGGTTGGTCTTTTCGAAGATACTAACTTGTGCGCCATCCATGCTAAGCGTGTCACCATCATGCCTAAGGATATCCAATTGGCCAGACGTATTCGTGGAGAACGTGCTTAAATTCTTGACGTTTTAAAAGCAACAATTTTACAACAAAACAATCGGTCCTTTTCAGGACCACAAATATTTTATAAAAAAGAGATATTTTTTTACTCAATCTACAATTTTTAGTATTTTTTTGAAAAAAATAAAAATAATTTAGGGCTATGATTATTTTTCAACAATTAACATTTTTTATAATAAAGATATATTTTTTGATGTTGTTTTTTTTTTTCGTTGATGATTTTTCGACACTTTATTTTTTTATTTAATTTTTTTATTTTATTTTGATCGAATATTTTATTTTTTTAATTTTATTTGAATTTTTTGAATTATCCATTTTGATATTTTCCTTTAATTTGCAAAATTATTATCATTTTTGTACTCCCTCTTCGAAAAAAATGCTATGACTCATAAAAACAACCACCACATACATTTTGCTAACGGGATTTTTTTTTGTCCATTTTGTTTTTTTCCTTTTCCCGTTAAACAAAAAATTGCTCTCTTTATGATTTTTGGCGCGAAATTTGTCTATTTCTCTCATTTTATTCCCCTTCGATCATTTTTTTCTGTTGTGGACTATTCAATTTAACGGGAAAAAATTCTCTGCCTTTAATTTCTAAGAATTATTTCATGTGCATTTTAAAAATTTCCAGCTAAAATGTGCCCCACGTATTTAATTTTTTTCAGGAATGATGTATGAAATATGTTTTATTCCTTTTCAGCAACATTTTTAAATGTTTTAAACGCATTTTAAGAGATTTGTTTATGAATTTTCTCCGTATGGATTTACAAAATTATTTTTGCCCGATGTATTTGAAGAAATTGGTAATAATTTATTATTTTCAAAAATTGAAGAAGAAAATAATTGATTTGTTGATAATTTTGATGTAAAATATAATTAAAAGTATTATAAAAAGGAATTCCAATAATATCTACCTTTGAAGTTGATCGAAAATCATTTTTGTAAAACGCAATTAATTTCATGTCATTTCCAAGTGTTCTAGGTGATATTTGCCTGTAAAGAGGAATTTCTTTTTGGGAATATTTTTTCATAAAATTATCAAAAATTTGACAAAATGACGTAGAAAATGGCTTCTAATACTATTTTTAATAAATTTTAGAACAAATTATGTTAAATTTCATAAAAAATATTGCAAAATGAAAATACATAACCGTTTGTCACTGAATGCCTGTACATTGGTAGTATGAAGTATTCTGGGGATTTTGTAACTTTTCCCCGTAAATTATGACTTTTTGTGAATAATGTTATATTTTGATGTAAATATACAAATTCTGAAATGTTTTTTAAGAAATTTTTATAAAACTTATTAAGATTTGAGCTTTCAAATTTATTTCAAGAAAAACTTTTCTTCATTGAAATTATGCCAACAAGAGGATTTCTGCTGTCATAGACCACATAATAATTTCAATTTTTTCACATAGTAAAATATGAAATTTCATCGATATTTTTCTTTGATCCTAAAGTAAACATATCAGGCTACATTTTCAAAAAGAATTTTCAATTAAATTTTCATAAAAAATTTGATTTTTTTAAATTTTAGTTGGAAATTTGTGATTACATTTTTATAATCTGCCAAGTTAAACGTTTATAATTCACAAACGGCAAGTGATAATTACACCAAACTTTCTTTAAAACATAGCCTGAAATCTATACTTTAAAGGTATAAAACATTTTTAGTGAAAATTATCAAAGCTTCTTCAGGAAAATTTAATTTCTCCGAAAACTTTTGTAAAAAATTAAACACGCTTCCACACAATCTTTCGAAAAATTTACCAATTGACTACTATGCACATCTCATCTTTTCGATGTACCTACACTTTAGCTCGCCGCTAACAAAAATAATAGTACACATAAATTTGTGAGTGTATTTGTGTTAACAGTGAAATATAAACCAAACAGTGAATAACCATGTCTGACGCCGCCGTTGTTGAAGCCACCGCCTCCCCAGTTGCCGCTGTTGAGAAAAAGGCACCAAAAAAAGCCGCTGCCAAAGCAAAGAAGCCATCAGCTGCCCCTACCCACCCTCCAACCCAGCAAATGGTTGATGCCGCCATCAAGACCCTGAAGGAACGTGGAGGTTCATCATTGCCCGCCATCAAGAAATACTTGGCCAGCACCTACAAAGTAGATGCCCAAAAATTGGCCCCCTTCATCAAGAAGTACTTGAAAGGTGCCGTTGCCAGTGGAAAATTGATCCAAACTAAAGGTAAGGGTGCTTCTGGTTCATTCAAATTGTCTGCTTCGGCCTCTAAGGAACCCAAAGCCAAGACTGCTGAAAAGAAGAAGAAGGCCCCAGCCGCTGGTGATAAAAAGAAGAAGGCTGCCGCCCCTAAAAAGGCCGCTGGTGAGAAGAAGGCAGCTGCCAAAAAACCCTCTGCCGCCAAGAAGACCGCTGAAAAGAAGAAGGCCGACAAAACAAAGGCAAAGGCTGCCAAGAAAACCGGTACAGTTAAAGCTAAACCAGCAAAGACCGCCGCCAAAGCATCTGCCACTAAACCAAAGGCACCCAAGGCAAAAACTGCAGCTGCTAAGCCCAAAAAAGCCGCAGCAGCAAAGAAGCCAGCTGCTAAGAAAACCGCCGCCAAGAAGTAATTTTTCCCAGAAAGATTACTTTTTCCACAATATTTTCGATATTCGAAAACATACTATCTAACAGCCCTTTTCAGGGCTACAAATTAAATTAAAAAAGAGAAAAATATTTATTTTCAACAGTTATCGTATATATTTGTAACCTAAATAAATAAGTAAATTTGTACACGTGTTTCATTTTGGGAAAAAAATTACTTTCGCTAATTACTGTTCTTATTAGGTAATTTTATTGAGCCAATATAATCGTGGACGCCACTGGATTATTTTTTAACCCAGGTCATAAAAGATAATAAAATATTTAAAATTTTTCCTAATTACCCACAGGTCATAATTCTCGAAAATCCCCATAATTTGGTCATTTTATAATTTCTACTTAATTTTGAAAAATTTGATATTTTCATATTCTCTGTTAAATTTCACGAATTTCATCCAAAAATGACATTTTGGCAAAATATTTACATTTTCCATCAATACATTTTTTCCTTTGAAAATTTCTGCCTCAGCCTTATATTTCGTTGCTTTGCCGTTGTGCTGTATCAAAATGCTCACACATACATGATGCCCATTCGATGTTGATCAACGACGGCAAGGCAAATCACCACTAACACACGCACACATGCACGACGACGATGGCTGTTATAGCATATCGCACAAGCAATGGCTAAACATAGGCACATATGCGAGTTAGCTAAATGCATGGAAAAATCATTGTATAGAGAAAAATATATTTCCTATGGAATTTTATTCGTTTATTACTAAATAATGATAAATTGTAGCTTCAACAAAATATGATCTCTTTTGAAATGTTTTTTGTGGCCCTGAAAAGGGCCTTTTAAGGTAGTATTTCGACGCAAAATGAAAAATATCAAGACATTTACTTGGAGCTGGTGTATTTAGTAACAGCCTTGGTACCTTCACTGACGGCGTGCTTAGCCAATTCACCGGGCAACAATAGACGGACGGCGGTCTGGATTTCCCGACTGGTGATGGTCGAGCGCTTGTTGTAGTGGGCCAAACGAGAGGCTTCGGCGGCAATACGTTCGAAGATATCGTTGACGAAACTGTTCATGATGCTCATGGCCTTGGAGGAGATACCGGTGTCGGGATGGACTTGCTTCAACACTTTGTAAATGTAGATAGCGTAACTCTCCTTACGCTTGGTACGTCTCTTCGACTTATCGCCCTTGGTAATGTTCTTTTGGGCTTTGCCGGCCTTCTTTGCTGCTTTACCACTGGTTTTAGGAGGCATTTTCACTTATTATTTTTTTTGAATCACACAAACACTTTTAACACTGTTCACAAATGATAACCAAAACGGCCAGCTATACAGAATTTGTAGATTGTAGTCGACAAGAATTTCAGGTAGTCACAGCTAGCAGGCACACACAAGGCAAACCACCCCATTATTGAAGAAATGTGTGTGTGAGAAAAGTATAAATAGCACGTTTCGGCCCGAAAATTTTTATCATTTGTGTTTTTCAGTGCTTAAGTGAAGTGTTCAAAACTAAAATAAAGTGAAAATGTCTGGTCGTGGTAAAGGTGGCAAAGTTAAGGGAAAGGCAAAGTCCCGTTCCAATCGTGCTGGTCTTCAATTCCCCGTCGGTCGTATCCATCGTCTGTTGCGCAAAGGCAACTATGCTGAGCGTGTTGGTGCCGGTGCTCCCGTCTATTTAGCCGCTGTCATGGAATATTTGGCTGCTGAAGTCTTGGAATTGGCTGGCAATGCTGCCCGTGACAACAAGAAGACTCGTATCATTCCCCGTCACTTGCAATTGGCCATCCGTAACGACGAAGAATTGAACAAATTGCTGTCTGGCGTTACCATTGCCCAAGGTGGTGTATTGCCAAACATCCAAGCTGTTCTCTTGCCCAAGAAGACCGAAAAGAAAGCCTAAATTATTTCGAAAGGTATTATGGAATGAAGAAGAAGAATACAGACCATCGTATAATTCCATAGAAAAATCAACCAATCCGTCCTTTTCAGGACGACAAAAAATATTTGAAAAGAGAAAGAAAATTGCGTCAAGCTACATTTGTATGAAAAAAATAAAATTCTCAATAATTTTGTATGAGACGTTGGCAGAATAACTGTTTTTCGTTGTCAGTTGGATATTTGTGTTGTCGTCGTTGTTGTTGTCTCTTATGATTTCAGGAATAGAGCGAGCGAGAGAGGAGAGATCGTGGCGTCACCAAATGAGTATGTATACTATGAGGAAGAAGAAGCATGTGGCAGTTGGTGGTGGCTGGCTGGGTAGTAATTTTATGTGAAAAAATCGTACCCCGGCGCATTCTTTGGGGAAGGCATAAAGTAGATGATTTGCAAGGGAATTTTGGCGGCAAAGTAGTGTTTTGGTGGAAATAAATGGACACATACATGAAAATAAAAGCGCATTGTGGTGCTATGGAAAATTTTAAACACAAAAAATAGAATAAAAGTAAAATAATGAAATGAAAATTAACGAAAATAATTAAATTAAATTAAAATAAGAAAATTTCAGAAAATAAAGGCAAATATTAATGAAATTTCAAAGAAATTTAAATGAAAATATTTGAAAATAATTTAAAGAAATTTGGAATAATAAACACATTTTATGAAAATAAAAGATACTTTAAATGAAATCAAAAATTTTTAAATTGATGAAAAGGAAATAAATTAAATAATTTTAAATTAATAATAATAATAATTTTAAATAAAACGAAAATGTGATTTTTAAAAAATAATGTAATGAAAAATTAAATTAATTGAAAATTAAATAAGAAAATTTAACATAAATAAAATAAAATTCATTTAATGAAGAACTTTTAAATAAAATTCAATGATTTTAATTTTCGGTAAAATTTTAAAGGAAATGATTAGTGAAAAATTTACAAATTTTTAATGAAATTTTTCGAAATAAAATAAATCAACGATCTATTTAATAAATATTTTCAACAATTTCAAATTAAATTTTGAGAAAACATTCAACAATGTTTAAAAAAAAAGTCAAAATGAAATTACTTTGCTACCACAGCATGGTCGTTCTTTAGTAATATCGACTAAATAATACCAATACATACATAAAGCGACGCTATGTTATACTCATATTATACGAAGAGGAAGAAGAAGAAGAAGTAAATGTGTTTAGCGATGTGAGTTGCCGACGGCATGTTTATGATCGGGAATAAAATAAGAGACATCGGTAAAAGAAGGCTTTCGGTGAAAATATTCTGGAGAAAATAGAAACGAGTAAGTATTTATATTTTTTTTATTTGATTTTTCACGACTTGTGAGAAAAAAATACGAGAAAGCTGAAAAAGAAAATTATTAGAAATTTTGACATAAAATCCCTATATTTCCTAAGGTAAGTGTTTATTTTTTATTTATTTTAATTTAAAAAAATAGTTTTCAACAAGAAAGTATCTCTTTTTTGATATATTTTGTGGTCCTGAAAAGGACCGATTGTTTTGTTGTAAAAAATATTTCTCCAAATTGCGTCAAGAATTTGTTTAACCGCCGAAACCGTACAAGGTACGGCCTTGTCTCTTCAAAGCATATACGACATCCATAGCGGTGACGGTTTTACGCTTAGCATGTTCGGTGTAGGTGACAGCATCACGAATAACGTTTTCCAAAAACACCTTCAGAACACCACGAGTTTCTTCGTAAATCAGGCCAGAGATACGTTTTACACCGCCACGACGAGCCAAACGTCTAATAGCTGGCTTGGTAATACCTTGGATGTTATCACGGAGCACTTTCCTGTGACGTTTAGCGCCACCTTTTCCCAAGCCTTTACCACCTTTACCACGACCAGTCATTTTTTCACTTTAGTTTATTTCACTTATCACTTCACGAACAGTTTGAGCACTAATGTTTTTTTCGGGCGATTCCGCTCGTATTTATACAAAATTTGAGGCTCTCTCCAACTATTGAACACACAAGTAAAGTATGTACAGTTATATGTGTGTGTGTACATTTGCCGTTAGTATTGTATGTTCTCTTTTGTGTGTGCGTGTACATTTGGTATACGGATAGGTAAGAATTCACTAACATATCAACCCCGAAAGTTGATGCTAACAGCACAATTTTCTATAAATACTCGTTTTCGTGGCGATGGCAACGTTATTACAGTGTCTACCGTGTTTGTGTGCAGTTCGTGAAATAACATCTCTTCGGCAGTGTTAATTCGTGTATATTGGTGGTTAATCATAGTGGTGTTCATTGTGGTTTTGGTGGTTGGTCGTAGTGGCGTTTGCTGTGCTGTGGTGGTGGATTGCAGTGGCTGTTACTGTGCTGTGGTGGTGGTTTCATAAGGCAAAATTTGGTTTGGGTCTCTCAAAAAGTTGAGAAGCCCATAGAAGGCAGCAAAATTGGAATTTTGCTGATTATAAGGCACAAACACTAGAGAACGAGCAGTGGTGGTTGGTGAAGACCAAAAATCAACAGTGCTGGCGGGAAACCCCAAAACCGTCAGCACCCCAAAGTCGACGGCGAATATTTTCAACGCCGTCAAAAGTGAAAGAGGCGCGATTTTTGCCATAGATAAAATGGCAGAAAAGCAGGCGGTTATGCCGGTAAAAGTCAACCCTACCGGCATAAAAATTGAAGCAGAAGGGTATATTTGTCAAGCCAAAAATGGCAAATATACCCAAAAAAATGGATGGTTGCGCATCTGATGGTGCAACGAGCGACGGGGGCCAATCTATTAGCTCCGATGTGGTTAGGCAGCCACGTAAAAAACGCTGCCATTGCAACGTAGGCAATTCTGCCTACGATAACTGTGAAGCTGGAAGCTACAATACGCCAGCTTGAAGCCCGAATTGCTCACTTAGAGCAAGAAAGGAGCCGTATGGCAGCAGAGCTGGCTGCTGCCAACCAAGCGCTAGCCAAATGCGCTAAGATTGGCCCCTCCAGCAAGGAGACCGTAGTGGCTACCGAGGCAGCCGTAGACCTCGGTATGGCGGATGATGAAATGGAGGTCGTTCCGTCAGAGACTGAAAAGAAGAAGACCTCCAAAGGTGCTGTCCCCAAAGTACGGTACGTACTGAAGGAAGTCACGGAGAAGGTTCAATCACCCAAAACTACCCCCTTGGTGGTTGATAACAAGACTGCTGCTGTTGCTGTTCCCGCTGCTGTTCCTGCTGCTGCTGATCCCGCAACAAAGAAGAAGTCTGCTGCTCTCGGCCCTATGAAGCAGACACCTGAGAAGGCAAATGCTGGCAAAAACATGCCAGCTTTTAAGATTTTCGGAGCTGGAGTATCTGAGGTGGCAG
Organism: Musca domestica; assembly: GCF_030504385.1. Taxonomy (NCBI): domain Eukaryota; kingdom Metazoa; phylum Arthropoda; class Insecta; order Diptera; family Muscidae; genus Musca; species Musca domestica. Next base: position 1,188,234 of record NW_026712383.1, on the reverse strand, counting down.
GCGTCCTGAGACAACATCTGCGTTCAGGTGAGTTCTCCATAACCTTAGTCCGTCCGTCCGTTTTGGCGCTGAAGGTCAAAGGCCTCAACGCATTTAATTTTGTCAAGCAAATCTTGACAGAGCGTGGGTATAAATTTTATACCCACACCCCCAAGGAGTTACGTCCTCATATGCTTGTCATAGAGGGCTTAACTAAGGAATATTCGCCTGAGGCGGTAAGTGAGTTCCTCACTACCAAATCAGGCCTAAATGTTGAAATTGTTGGTTTGACCAACATTTCCTACCGCTTGTGGCTTTTGCGTGTAAGCAAAAGTTCGGACATTTTGGGGTTGTATAACCTCAAAATGATATTTGACTGCAATGTCAAGATCCGTAAGGATAAAGGTAGTGGCATGCAGCAATGCTACAATTGCCAAGGTCACGATCATATCGCGACCAATTGTACGATGCCAAAGCGCTGTAACAAGTGCAATGGAGAACATGGTCCTAAAGAGTGTCCTGTCCCTCCCAAGGGACAAGACACTCTTATCGAATACACTGACCCAAGTACCGGGGAGGTAGTAAAAAAGTGGCACAGCCCTTGCTACTGTGTCAACTGCGGAAAATACGGACATCCTGCTTCGGCTAAGGATTGTCCCTTCCGTCTAGGCAATCTTAGCCCGCAAGGCTAAAGCCAAGGCCGACATCCAGGCCAAAAATGAGGCACGTTCTTTACGAATTGCTGCCATTGGCTCCACCATGACATATGCTGGTGTCGCAGGTGGCCGTGCAAAATCGGCCCCTCAACAAGTCCCAGCTAGTAACGGTCCACGTTCTAGCAATCGACCTCCCCAAAAAGAGGTAATTTCACAATCTGAGAACATTGTCCAGTTCTTTGGAACTGACTTTTCTCAAAAATGCGAGAAGGCTAGGACATTTGGTCCTATCTTCCAAAAAATATGGCTTCATCAGGTATTGACGCAGCTATGTCTGCCTGGTTGCTATGCATTGCTGGAAATGTCCAGTTTTAAAGTAGTTTTTGTTAATGTGAACTCTTTGATTTCATTATCAAAGAGACACTATTTGAAGTTGTTAGTTGAGGAGAGGAGGCCGGATGTACTCCTTTTGGCTGAGCATAAGCTCAACCCTTCTCATAATTTTAGTTTAGATGGATATAGGGTTTTTCTCCAACATCGTGAGGGGGCGCAACGCGGGGGTGGTACCGCGGTTGCTATTCGAGATGGTATTCGCTGTGATCGAATACCACTCTCAACCGGACATATAGAATCCTGTGCGGTGAGGGTATGGAAGGACGATGGCTCCACTGTAGCTTTGTCTCAATGTACCTCGCACCCAATGTGACACTACGATCCGAAGACATTTTGCAGGTTTTTGACCTATATAACTTTGGGGAAGTTTTGATCGGAACCGACCTAAACGCGAAGCACACTTCGTGGGGAGGTAATGTGAGAAACTGTAGTGGACTAGCTTTAGACAGACTTTTACAGGACTGTCTAGACTTTGACGTAATAAGGTCGGATATTCCGACTAGGGAGAATGCTACATCTGCCTCATATCTAGATTTATTTCTGCGTACACCAGGACTCCCTCTGGTTGGCGGCTGGAAATATTTCTATGGCATTTGATTTTGAATCGGATCACAGGGCGATTCAAATTCATTAAATTTGGGGGATCTGGCGAGACATGAAGGACAGAAATTTCTGAACTTCAATCGCATGAATGTAGGACGATTTAGGCGTCAGCTTAGGTTAGGGCTAGATGAGTGCACGCTACCATCTAACAGAAATGCTTCAATAGATGAGATAGATAGGTGTGTGGAAAATCTAGGTGAGATTTTCCGCAATGCTATAGAGACCTCTGTACCTAAACAGAGAGTCAGGCCTAAAACTCTTGGAGATCTTCCTCCGAGAATTTTGGGCTTTATACGTGAGCGTCGCAGGCTATGCCGCACTCTCCGTAGATCTGGTGATCCAGATAGATTTCCTGCTCTTAGAGCCGATATCAGAAATCTGGATCGCATAATTGAGGACTCTGTTCGAATTTTCGAACAAGATAGACTCAAAGATTATTTAGGGAGAATAAGAGTTGATGGGAAAACTTTTGACAAAGTCAAAAGGGCAGCAGGACTGGATACTAGAGAACCTGTAAGTCAGTTAGTGGACAATACAGGTCGACTTATTACGGACGACGGTGAAAAGGCAGAAGCCTTGGCAGACCATGTGCAGGGTGTTTCGCCGGCCATGGGAGGACCGAGTGCTAATTTCTCAGGAGGACCAGTTAATCGGTTTCCTGGGGAACATGATGCCCTCCGTAGCTCAGTTAATCGAGCTACCGAGGGGATCAGCGATCGGTCCCCCATGGTAAATTTCGGCGATACATTTACTGCAGATGGGGCTATTGTTGAAAACGCCACTCGTTGGAACGAGGGTGGCTTTCTTCGCGCCGGTTGTGTGGGTAGGGCAATTGCCCGTAGGCCAGCACGTAAATCCTGCGGTTTGGACAGAATACCCGATACCGCCTTAAAAAAGGCGGGAGAGGTTATTTTCACGTTCCTGGCAGTGTTATTTAATCACTGTCTGAACCTGGGCTATTTTCCCAGGGCATGGAAAGAGGCTATGTTGGTTCCCATATTTAAGAGGGGTTCACCTCTGGGACAATGTAGCAGCTATAGGCCGATATCACTTTTATCGGCCTTTCGGTAAACTCTTCGAGTCTTTCATTTTGGAAAGATTAAATAAACTCGTAGAGGATAAAAGGGTGTTGAAGGACAATCAGTTCGGGTTTAGGGCAGGCCTATCCACTGTCCATGCCCTAACTGCTCTCTCATCCTATGTGGTTTCAGGTCTCAACAATAGGGATGGCACTATTGCAGTTGGACTTGATTTTTCTAAAGCCTTTGATACCGTATGGCATCAAGGTTTATTGTTTAAAATGCAACGGTTTGGATTTGATCACCAAACTGTTAGGTTAGTAGGAAGTTTCCTGTCTGATAGGTATTTCAGAGTTAGGGTAGGTGAACGACTATCTAGTCGCAGACCTGTACTGACTGGCGTGCCCCAGGGCTCCCTCCTAGGGCCGATGTTGTTTAACATCTATGTCAGTGACATGCCTACACCTCCACGTGGAGGGTTAGCATTATCATACGCCGATGATGTGCTTGTGGCGTATACGGCCCCATTACTTCGTACAGCGGAAGCACGTCTGAACATTTATCTTGAGGTCTTATATAGGTTCTTACCATATGGGGCCTCAAGCTAAATGGGGACAAATGTTCGGCAATTGTATTTACCGGGAATACTCGATATGTTCGTCCAAATTTTCACAAGGTACCATCCGGTCGTGAAAGTTGGACCTCATATTGTGGAAATAAAGGACAGGATAAAATATCTTGGGGTCATTTTTCAAAAGAATTTTGACTTCAAGGCACATTTAGATTTTATCCTGGACAGAGCGAGAAAGGTCTTCTTCAGCTATCAAGGGCTGATGAAGATGCGGGATGGCTTAACTCCGAGTTAAGTTGCTGTTATATCGGCAAATAATGCGACCTATTGTTGCCTACGCTTTTCCGGTCTGGTTTGGCATCTCATCCAACCAGATGGAGAGGCTTAGGAGGTGGGAGCGTAGTGTCCTGACTTCATGTTAGGCATGAGAGAACTAACATTTAGTCAGGATGGAACTGTCAGGAGGACCTCTAATAGGGCCATATATGACAGGGCAGGTGGGGAAAGAATTGACAGGGTCCTGGTCTCAGGAGCACTGGAATTCTTAGACAAGACGGACGGACTGAACAACAGTACTGTGGAGAACGCTCTGAGATGCAACCTGGACGCGGATGCACTGAGGACTGTAAGGTACCTGCCCCGGGTGCCTTGAAAAGGATGAATGAGGAAGGGCTGTTGTACGTCGATGGTGAGCTTCGTTTCTACCATCGACGTTACAACACCCTTGATGTAGAAGATACTGTGTACAATAGTACACAGTAAATGTAAATATGTATATATTGTAAATAGTAGTTTGTAGAAACTAGCTTTAAGTATTAGATTTAGTTTTAGATTTACGTTTTAGTTTTAAATTTTAAAATTAGCTGATTTCGCCCGATTTTTAATTTTGGAATTTTGGGGCATATATGTTTTTAAGTTTTTTCCTTTTTTTACTTAAAGTATCTAGTTGCTAGATGCCAAGAGCATAGCGTATTTTTATGTAAATAGTAGTAGATAGCGAATAGCCTATATAGTTAAGTTTTTTAGCACAGTAAGCATTCCTGTTAGTTCGTAAGATTATCTACCCAATACATATGGCCATAGGCAAATTGAAATTGAAATTGTTTGTGTGCATATCTCTAGTGAAGTGAAAAAAATTCAAGTGAAAAATGGCTCGTACTAAGCAAACTGCCCGTAAATCGACGGTGGAAAGGCTCCCCGTAACAACTAGCTACCAAAGCTGCCGTAAGAGTGCCCCAGCCACCGGCGGTGTTTAAGAAGCCTCATCGTTTCCGTCCTGGTACAGTTGCTTTGCGTGAACTCCGTCGTTACCAGAAGAGTACCTGAATTGTTTGATCCGCAAATTGCCTTCCAACGTTTGGTTCGTGAAATCGCTCAAGATTTCAAAACTGACTTGCGTTTCCAGAGCTCTGCTGTTATGGCCTTGCAAGAAGCCAGTGAAGCCTACTTGGTTGGTCTTTTCGAAGATACTAACTTGTGCGCCATCCATGCTAAGCGTGTCACCATCATGCCTAAGGATATCCAATTGGCCAGACGTATTCGTGGAGAACGTGCTTAAATTCTTGACGTTTTAAAAGCAACCAATTTTACAACAAAACAATCGGTCCTTTTCAGGACCCACAAATATTTTATAAAAAAGAGATATTTTTTTTACTCAATCTACAATTTTTAGTATTTTTTTGAAAAAAATAAAAATAATTTAGGCTATGATTATTTTTCAACAATTAACATTTTTTATAATAAAGATATATTTTTGATGTTGTTTTTTTTTTCGTTGATGATTTTTCGACACTTTATTTTTTTATTTAATTTTTTTATTTTATTTGATCGAATATTTTATTTTTTAATTTTATTTGAATTTTTTGAATTATCCATTTTGATATTTTCCTTTAATTGCAAAATTATTATCATTTTTGTACTCCCTCTTCGAAAAAATGCTATGACTCATAAAAACAACCACCACATACATTTTGCTAACGGGATTTTTTTTTGTCCATTTGTTTTTTTTCCTTTTCCCGTTAAACAAAAAAAATTGCTCTCTTTATGATTTTTGGCGC